>NC_060901.1:3381012-3456012 GCF_014805685.1 Silurus meridionalis | reverse complement strand
TATGATTTTTCGGAGGTGTGTTGCTCCGTAACTGTTCATCTTCCCAGAAGAGTGGCAGTTCTTATAAGAGCAAAGGAATGTGCCAAAAGTCCATATCGTCAGATTAATTAATGATGATAAAGACTTTCTACAGGAAGAACGTGTTTAATAGGTTAGACAGCAGTAGCGTCACATCCAGACGGCAGGAGACACCCGATCGCCCTCTATAAATCTGTTGCTTTTGTCTGTTTGTTGTAAAATTGTAAAGGGTTTATTACTCCAGGTCTGCTAAAGGTCTTTTATAAGAGCTTTCCTGTATGCTATCTGCCAACACCAAACAAACGTATACTGAATAGTTAGCTCTCCAAGGCCGCGGCATTGTCGTCTCTGCAGAGCACATTAAGAAACACGAGTAAAACCCTTCGGGCTGCGCTGGAGTTGGTGAATGATGAGACATTTATAACGCCGGCTTTCTTTTGTCCCGCCCCCCCGGGTCTTTACTTCTCGGCTCAAATCTGGCCGCTGGCCCAAACGTCAGTCAATTTCTGCCTTTGGAAAATGGCCTCACCCTTTTTTTTTATCTTCTCTAAAACCCGACTTGTCATACGCCACTCATGGAAAATGTAACCGCACTCTTATCATTCAGCGAGTATGTATCTTTTTTATTTACGATCGAATTCTTTGGCACGTCACAACCCTCGTATTTTGAAACCGAGCCAAATTGTAGTTTCCAATAAAACTTGACAGTACACAAGAGTAAACACGCTGTGTAAATTACCAGCATCTTATCTGATTCTTCTCGTGTCAAACCGGTCGAGCCGTCACAGCAAATCTCTGCACTTCTAAACTATCGCAATTCTAAACTATCGCAAGTGGGGGGTTTTTTTGTTGTTGTTTTTGGCGCCTCAATTGTTTACCTTTACAACCAGGAAGTCGAGTCACGATCCACTTTGACAAACAAAAATCACGGATGAAAAGATTATTTCTCGATAATCCCGAACAAATATGCGTTTTTGTTTATGAAAATCAAAAATTTATACGAACCGAGTGAAACTAAATATACTCCCGCTAAAATGCCCAATAATTTCCACGTCGCTGGTGTTTGAAAGCTGCAAAAGCACTGTTTTTATCTGCCATAATGTGGTCGCGTGATGTAATCGTACCTTACGTTAATAAAGCATGTAGGTCATGAAGTCTTCATGCAGTCTTGAGACCAGCGTATGCACTTTATTGTGGTTCAGGACCACAGCGTTTCGGAGCATTTAACCCGAAAGACCTCGCCAGGTGTTTGTAATGAGAATTAGGGTGCTAAACCCTGGCTGTGGTGCGATTTCAGAGGATTTGATTAGACCCCGTATAATCTGATGAAGGGACAGGTGGAGGACGGGGACAGGTGAAGGAAGGGAAAGAGTTATCCCATCATCCACACCTTTCATCTCTGTCTGAGAATATTAAATCACATTTTAATTACAGCTGCAGCACACTCCTGCCTTCTCTCTCTCTCTCTCTCTCTCTCTCTCTCTCTCTCTGCACTTATCTCTCATCCCACGTGTATACACTGATTAGCTACAGGCTTCTGAAACGGGTTTAAATGGGTCGTACTGCATATCCTAACCTGTTTAGCATCAGACGGTGCAAAAACAAGCAAATCTTTGATGTATTTAAAACAAGAAAAATAGATACATGCACAGATACAGTCGAAGTTTTGAGGTGGAGGCATCACGCGTAGTCACACGTCTCTGCTCACTAGTCACAATCCTGAAAAATTGGGATCGATCCAGTTTGACCGGTGTAATTGAATTCCCAAAAGGTTCTCTTAATCGGCCCTTCCATCTTCTTCTTTCATCTGCTGTTCCCGTGGTGGAATTTGATCCCAGTGCAATCAAGGCAGCACCACACCTTAAGAATTGTTACCCCCCCAGAGATAAAGGAAATACCACTTATAATAATCTGTCACAGTGTAAACACGTTACATTGTACAAACTACAAATACGTATTCATCACTTACGCAATATGTGGAAATAAACTGATTCTGATGACGTGTATTTTAGAGCCCTTATGAAATCTAAAACCTGTTTTACTGCATGAGATAAAAAGTATCAGGACACCGGACCTTTCCAAGCCGTATGCAGTTCTTCCACAAACTGTTACCACAATGCATCGGTTGGAGTGGAAGATCTCCAGCTGTAGGGCTCTCATCCCAGCCCTGTTGAAGATCTTTGGGATGAATGTGAACGCTAACACCCTTGTGTCTGAACGAGCAAAAATCTCAACAAGCGCACTCTAAAATCTCCAGTGGAACATCTTCCCAGAAGATTAGAGCGTGAATGGGAACTGTGAAATATGGAATTGGTTGTGAGCACATCTTAGCGTCTTCAAACTTTGGTGTATATTCCGTATAGATTTACAGTCAGAGTCGTAATCGTGTTCCTCTGATGTGCACAGGTACCTGAAGAGATTTAAAGTGATGAAGATCAAGGTCCTAAGGAGCTGGTGCCGTCAGATCTTGAAGGGCCTCCACTTCCTCCACACCAGGACTCCTCCTATCATCCATCGGGACCTGAAGTGCGACAACATCTTCATCACGGGTCCGACCGGCTCCGTGAAGATCGGCGATTTGGGCCTGGCTACTCTCAAGCGCTCTTCTTTCGCTAAGAGCGTTATAGGTACGGCTCCGGGTTTCACCGTTCTGTCGGCTTCACGCTGTCAGAAGTTGTGAACGCGAGTTTCTTAGTATCTGGTTCAGCACTGCAGTCTTTCCTGAAGGATCAGGAGGTCCCTTCACTTAAAGTCTTATTATTATTATTATTATGATTTATCATTATTCAATGTTTTTCAGATCTATTTAGTATATTTTGGATTCAGGATTTGTAGGATCGGTTCTTTTGATTTAAGGTACCCCCGAGTTCATGGCGCCTGAGATGTACGAGGAGAAGTATGACGAATCGGTGGACGTGTACGCCTTCGGGATGTGCATGTTGGAGATGGCTACCTCAGAGTACCCGTATTCCGAGTGTCAGAACCCAGCGCAAATCTACCGCCGGGTCACCAGCGTGAGTACCTCACCTCACCTCACCTCACCTCAATCTCGTGTCACCTTCAACACCACTCTGATCACCTGTTCGGTTTATATTCTACAGGGGTCATCTTTTATTTATTTTTTTCCCAGGATGCAAAATGTGTCCGTGAAATTAAACCGGTTTGTGGTGACTAAATGAAGGTCAGTCATACTCGTGCTTTGAGACTTCATCTGACAAAGTATCAGCAATCAAACAAAGTTGTGCTGATACCTGCACAGAAAAGCGCTGATGTGTGTATAAGTTTGGAGAAAAAAGAACAGAATTCAGAGATCTGCAGAAAAAAAACATGGCAGACAGAAATAAAGTCACAGAGGAACACCGTGTAAAGTAGGGCATTAACCCCATCACCACGCGGGACTGGTTATTTTCATACCTGCGATATCTTGGAAACTGTAACAATTTGTTTAACAAATGTCCTTCCATTCCTTCCAGCCTTCATTCATTCACTTCCTCAACATGTGGAATTGTCAAGATTTTCCTTCTTTCCAGAGAAATTTCTTGAAGCAGGACGTAAAAGATTCTTTAGCGTTTTCATGCAAAACAAATCGTATTTTTGGTAAACACAGTGACACTGCGCCAACTTTAGCTCGTTGTGTGCTCAGTGTTGTGTATGTTTTCAAGTTTAATAATGAATAATGATTTTTGTAGAAGTTCGACAAATCTGACGTCAGGTTTCAGTCATAATTCTAAGTATGTAATATTTTTTTTTACTGTGTAATCGTTTTTTACCCTCGTGGGTGCAGTTTTTGATATCACAGCTTCAGGTATCCATGTTTTGTTCTTTTATACTATTGCACTATTTATTTAAGCCCAGTGCAGCTTGTTTACCATGAAGTGTGTGTTTGTTTTCCATTGTTAGAAATTGTGTAGAAAGTCCTGTTCTTCTAAATAAACAGAGTCTAAATGTAGGTCTTAATGGGTGGCCTTTAATTTCCTTCCACAAACTGCTTGTTTTGCTGTTGGAAGATAATAAAGCAGTCATGAGTCTGCAGCAGAACAGCCTGTTCAGCTGAGTAATCATATGATTTCCACTGCTCTCATGGGGAATTAGGAGTATTTTTTATTTGTTTTTATTTATTTTTGCTTCAATCTCATGGCGACGTCTTGTGTAATACATGAATCTGGAACGAATTCAGGTTTTAGGAATTTAGAATTAATTCGGCACACGCTGTGATGTTATCAGGTTAGACCTTTAGCTCGGAAACAGTTCGCTTTTTTTTGGAGGTCGTAAGAGTAGGGGTCGGTGCAGGATATCTCACCATTTGGGGGCAATATTGAGTTATGGTCTTTGTATTCCCAGGCTGCTCTGTTTCTTTGAGGTAACAAAATAACATTTTCTGTACAAATATTAATAAATTAGAACTCTGAAATTTTTAATTTCAGAACTTCTTAACCTCAAAACTTGGAACTTTTAACCTTCAGAACTTGGAACTTAGTAACTTCATAGGTTGAAACTTTGTGATTTTAGAACGTGGATCTATTTACATGTAGAAGTTAGAGTTTAGTAACTTCAGAGCGTTGAATATCATAGTTTGGATCTTTAAACAAGTAACTGGAACTATGCAACTTGCACCTTTGGAAGCTGGATGCATGGAATTTTGCTCATTTAAAGCCTACGTTGAACTTGGTACCAACTTTTGAAACTACAGGATTGGTAACTTTAGTTCTTTAGAGCTTACTTTGAACTCTGTAACCTGGAACTTTAGTTCTATTCTAATTTATTTCTCATGAACACTTCTTTGAAAGGTCAGCTTCTGTAACTCGGAATATATTTAAAATATTAGTCATTTTATTTTTGACCTATAAAAATATATTATATAATAAACTGTGCTAGTCGAACTCAGGACTCATCGCTCTCTCTCTTTCTCTCCGAATTCTGAAGTCCTTATTAAACAGCAGTATCTCAGCTGCCGTGTCTTGGCTTTCAGCCTCTGTGAGCTCACGCTGAGCCAGTCAGAGGGTGTGAGAGCAGAAGGTTCTAGCTTAGCCTGCATCAGGCGGAGACAGTGGCGCAGCAACGCATTTGTCAGCACTTTGCGAAGGAAGACAGATGGACCGGTGTCAAGATCGGCTATCCTTCTGCACTTCTTGGCACGCAGGAAGCTCGGGACATGGCCTAGATTCCGCTGCTCAGTCTCACTCTTTCAGTCTTTCAGACGCATATTCGCACTTCAGAATTTTTCAAATCAGCCCCATTCCTTTTAAACAAAGTACATGTAAACTAATTCAGTCAAAGGCTTTCGTCCCAAACACACACAACTGTTTGTCCCAGGTGTCACGTTGTCATGTTACATAACCAAATTTCTCATTTTGAAGGGATTTACAGCGTTCTTTTGTACACAAGAAACAAATTTCATCCCTCAATCCGAGTGGCTCTGGAATACATGCAAAACATGAAATCCATATTTATTTGACTATTTACTTGACTTCATGTGTATAAACGTTTATTGAAAAGAAAAAAAAAGTCTATATCCAGGGTTATTTGAACATTAATATGAATGATAGTTTCCTTACATCAAACACAGCTATTGTAGTTAACGAAATGCCAACAAGCCCAGAGGAAGAAGAGAATTGGCATTTCCTGAATGTTTTCAAACATTAGCAGCAACACAACAGTGCACTAATTCGGCTAATTTAACTCAACCATGTTTTGCAGTAATGAGTTATGGGCTTTGTATTCCCAGGCTGCTCTGCTGTGTTCTCGTTTAAAATGTTACATTTTGTAACCTTAAAATTTGGAAATTTTGGAATTTAGTGACCTCAGAATTTGGAACTTTGTACCTTTAGAACTTGGAACTTTGTTGGAATTTAGAAACTTCAGAACTTGGAACTTTGCACCTTTAGAACTTGGAACTTTGTTACTTCAAAACTTGAAACTTTGTACCTACAGAATTTGGAACTTTGTACCTTTTAAACTTGAAAATTTGCACTTTCAGAACTTGGAACTTTGTTATTTCAGAACTTGGAAATTTGCACCTTCAGAACTTGGAAATTTGCACCTTCAGAACTTGGAACTTTGTTACTTCAGAACTTGGTTGAAACTTTGTACCTTCAGAACTTGGAACTTTGTTACTTTAGAACTTGGTTGAAACTTTGCATTTTCAGAACTTGGAACTTTGTTACTTCAGAACTTGGAACATTGATGAAACTTTGTACCTTTAGAACTTGTAACTTTGTTACTTCAGAACTTGGTTGAAATTTGCACCTTCAGAACTTGGAACTTTGTTACTTCAGATCTTGGAACATTGATGAAACTTTGTTACTTCAGATCTTGGAACATTGATGAAACTTTGTTACTTCAGAACTTGGAACTTTGTTACTTCAGAACTTGGAACTTTGTTACTTCAGAACTTGGAACTTTGTTACTTCAAAACTTGAAACTTTGTAAATACAGAATTTGGAACTTTGTACCTTTTGAACTTGGAACTTTGTTGGAATTGAGAAACTTCAGAACTTGGAAATTTGCACCTTTAGACCTTGGAACTTTGTTTCTTCAGACCTTGAAACATTGATGAAACTTTGTACCTTTAGAACTTGGAATTTTGCTGGAACTTTGTTGGTATCAACTTAAGTAACTGAAAGTTTTGATCTTGAAACTTTAGTGGAAGTTAAATCACATTATTCTCCAAGCGATAGTTTTCTACTTATCATGCATGCAGTGTCAAAGTGTTTTGTTCGAATTTATACTGGAAAACTTCATTAGGAGCTGAAAAAGCAGCTCTTATGTTTATAGGTTCAATATGAAATCCTAAATATCGAATATGTTATCTCAAGCACTCGTTTTTTTAAACCGAGCACACACATGACGACACTGTCAGAGCGTGACACGGCGAGAGCAGTTGACGTAAATCAGGTTCATCTTGTTCAGATTCCGACTTTGTTTTCCGATGTTTTCCTGTAAAAAAACAAAAAACATTTCTCGACAGCGTTTTAATAAGAAGCCCTCGGTGAGATCCGACAGTTCGACCAGGATATAGTCATTTGGAGATAATGTCAGAGTTATTTTTAACTCTTGTTCTCATGGAAACGGCTTAATCCGACAGACCCTTAAACGCAATTAAGGTGCGCGGCGCTCAAACCGACCCGAGCGGAAAATAAACCCATTACGTGGGAAGTATAAATCGAGATCTGCAGCTTATAACTGCTTTTATACTTTTTCTCTCCAGCCTTCATATTCCAGTCCACCTCTAACTTTCGAAAGTAGTAGAAGTTGATTAGTTGTAATTGTCCCTCATTTTGTGTGCCTCTTGTAAAACCCATGAACCAGCATGCATTGGGATTAAAGGGACCTGTTCTCTGCAAGCATCCTTATTAATCACCTCGTTATTGAGGCGCTTTTGGCTTTTCTGTGTAATTGCATTAAATCACGGGGTCATCCGGCGTCTGAATCTGACTGGGCCTGCTTATATAAGCGAGAAACTCGTCAGATCCGTGAACAATGGGCTAGGATAACGTCGCGCGTATACCCTTCGGCACTCCGTGTACCAGGTTATCTCCGGTAAGTTCTTCAGATCTTTTTTCTCTTCTCTTCTTTTCCATACTCTGCTTTTGATATTAAAGGAATCCAGACTGCGGCTCAAAACGGGATGAAATTCCAGCAAACGTTTTATTACTAACGCTAAATGATTTTGGGCTCAACCCAGACGGGGGAAAACAAACGACAGACGTGAAACAGTCTGGAAGCTGAAAGTGTTTAGAAACACTTGTTTTTTGTTAAAGCACATGTTGTGAGAGCTCGTAAGGGTTCACTGGTTCAGGGGGTGATAATGTGCAGTTCATTCCCCTTACTCAAGCTTAATTACACCACACAGCTTCACTAATCGCGTTCACCAGCGGCTCCACACAGCTGTCGTCAATCCACATCCCGTAATCCTTAATGTCGAGAGTGAATCAGGTCCGAGCAGGAGGCAGAAAAAAACACAAAAACGCTTCTCTAGAGTCTCTACGCTACACGTATTGCATTCGGGTGTTGGTTAGAACGTGTCGCACGTGTCGCGCAGGACAAAGTACGAACACGACCTGGCGTTCACACTTTAATTCAGTGCCTGACAAACCTGCGGATGAATCTGTTTGTGCCAGATGTTTACAGATGTACTGGTCCTACTGATTTGTGGTCGCTAACAGCAGTGGTAACTTGGAGGTGCTGGGATTTGAACTCATCACCTTCTGATCTGAAGTCTCTCTATATACCTGAAGTTTGTGTATATATGTGTATACACACACACACACACACACACACACACACACACACACACACACTCTATATGGACAAAAGTATTGGGACACCTGACTTTCCCAGCCATGTGTGGTTTTTTCACAAACTCATCACAAAGCTGAAGGTAAAAATTTTTGTTGTTGTTGTTTTTAAATTTTTTAATAAATTTGTAAAGATTTCAAACAAACTTCTTTCACGTTGCCGATTTATTTGTCCCTATAAGTTTTTCCCTAATAGTTAAGGAGGGGAAAAAACTCCTAGACTTTTTTTTCAGAAAAGAAATAGGACTCAAGATATTGAATTTTTCCCTAAAATATCTTTATATATTCTTATATAATACGTGATCAACATCACGTCCATGTACCACAAGCAGAGCTTTTCTTTTTGTCATATCACCGTATGGGGCCGTATCTGATTCACGTGAACACACAATAACACAAAGAACTTATCTCGTCTGTTCTCCGTGCAGGGCGTGAAACCCAGCAGCTTTGATAAGGTGGCCATACCTGAGGTGAAGGAGATCATCGAAGGCTGCATTCGACAGAACAAAGATGAAAGGTAGGACGGTGTTTTCTTTTTGAGGTTGAAACAAACGTGGGAGGGGGAAAGCAGCGGTAATTACCAGGGGTGTGTTGGGTCGGAGTGCGTGACACCACTCGCACCATATGTGCTCACAGGTTTGGATCGAGACCAAGTAGAAAACTCTAGTATACTTACTTTGAAGTACTTTGATGTTTTTTTTTTGCTTGGAGCCATGAGTGTTTTACACTTTACAAAACCTCCAAACGTTCCGATATTCAGAGACAAAAGAACTGAAAAAGGTGGCTTGGGTATTCAGGGTAGTCTTGTTGGAATTTACAATGGAAATGTTTCGGTGTATATATAATTATTCCTGAATTCTTTTTTTTTTTACTGCAATTACTATAATAATATAATTCAGAGTACAGTTTTTGCATAAACATTAAACAAATCAGGCCTGAGCATCATCATGTGTGCTTTATAAACATCTCGCTCCATATTTAGTCCCCGTTTGCGATTGTAATAATCTTCTGGTTAGATGTTCTCCCTGATTTTGAAGATACCGATGGTCAGATACGAGTTAATGATTTGGCACGAGCGTAAGTTTGCACACCCTTATTTCCAGACGATGAACCGATTTGTACTGATGTTATACGATTGCTGAAACGATGCTTCAAAGTGAACCTGGATGAGGTTTTGAGTTTTTTTCCCCTCATTTCTAGCTTGCTCATCAGGGATAAACTTAAAAGTGTTATGGAAAAGTCCACGCCTTTTAGCAGACGTCCTCATCCGAAACGACTTACAGCTGAGCATTTGAGGATTAAGGGCCTTGCTCAAGGGCCCAGCAGTGACAACTCCCAGTGGTGCTGGGATTTGAACTTGTGACCTTCCGATCCAAAGCTTTAACCACTGAGCCCTAATGCCTCCTTCCTAAAATAATTAGCTAAGCGTAAGTTGCTTTATAATAAGATCGTGCGCCAAATCTGGTAAATGTAAATATATTAAATAAAATAAGGGAAAGATGTAAACATAATCGCCGACTTGAACTCGGATGCTGAATCGCTTCGTCAGATTTCGCATTCGAAATTTTACGCATTTATTGTGCTGAAGACGAGGAACTTTGGACATTTCTTTCTAATTTAAATACGACATTTTTTTCAGAATTATTTGTATTTGTTTTAATCCATAGTTATTTTCCATACTTTCATCTTCACATGTCCTTCATATGTTCAATAGGTATCTTCAGTAAAAGCGGTGCTCTCTCACCTCATCTCTGTTTTCTTCTCTCCGCCTCACAGATACGCTATCAAAGTCCTGCTGAACCATGCCTTCTTCCAAGAGGAGACGGGCGTGCGAGTGGAACTGGCCGAGGAAGACGACGGGGAAATGATCGCAATCAAGCTCTGGCTGCGTATCGAAGACGCCAAAAAACTGAAAGGCAAATATAAAGACAACGAAGCTATCGAGTTCTCCTTCGATCTCCATAAGGATGTTCCTGAAGATGTGGCCCAAGAAATGGTAAGTTCCTCAAAAGTTTCAGGAGATCCACACGCCATGATTTTGAACTCTGTATAACGTTTCGACGCGCCCCCCAGGTTGAGTCTGGATACGTGTGCGACGCCGACCACAAGACCATGGCCAAGGCCATCAAAGACCGCGTGTCGCTGATCTGCCGTAAACGGGAACAGATCAAGTTGGTGCGCGAGGAGCAGGAGAAGCGCAAACAGGAAGCCGATCAACAGCAGCAACAGCTGAGCGACTCCCAGAAGAACTTGTATTTCGGACATCCAGGAACACCAGGAGCCACCCAGACTCCGTGCAGCCTCCAGCCACCCACTCCCGGGCCTGGACAGCTGGAACCAGAGGAGTGTGAAGCGGACCAGCACCAACCTCTCCAGTACCAGCCAGGTGCCATCTCCTGTATGTTCTCATATGGGTTTATAAATTATTATACCCTCTGACATTTCTGGAACTATATAAAGTAGTTACTGTGGACATCCATAGTGACATCATTAATATTTATATAGCTGATATACACTTTACGGACAAAAGTATTGGGACACCGTGTGGTTCTTCTCCATATAGAGCCCAGATTCGTACATAACGTTTTTCTTTCTTCGCAGCTGAAAGTACGGTGGACAGCGGACAGGGTTCATCCGTGTTCTCAGAGACACCGCCGAGTCAACTCATGATGTCCTATAGCTCTCCTTCAGCGTCTCATCAGACCCCACAGCAGCACCATGTATTCCCCCCCCAGCCCATGGTAAGTCCTACACTCACAGAAGCAGCAGAGCAGCTAGGTGTAGAGAAGATAGGTTCTAAATCGGACTTTTATCTCCTGTCAGGATCACGGATTTGATTTGGCTCACGCGTTAACACCCCGAATCTCTTATTCATTCTTCAGTTTAAATCAATTAAAGCATATTGTAGTAGCTACTACTAACAAATAGATAAAGAAAGATGGGAAGCTCTGGTTCACATCACCGTCTCTGTTGTTGAATATATATGGACGAAGGTTTGTGGACACCTGACTAAGATTCCTGTCGTTTTTTTTTTTTACGTTCCATTCCACATTAAGTCCCCATTCCTGTAACAGTAACCTCCACTGGGAATTCTGAGATGATGTTCCACTAGATTTTTAGAGTTTTCCAGTCCATATTCAGTAGGGTTGAGGTCAGGGCTCTACAGCCCTACAGGAGATCTTCCACCCCAACCCAAATAAAGCACATCTTCACGGAGGGCGGCTTTGTTCACGGGCGCATTGTCGTGTCCTGGAACGTTGTTGGATCTCATTTTCAAAGGCATTTTATTAAAAGGTTGAAAAAGTCAGGTGTCCATTCAATTTTTGTCCATTTAGCGTTTTTTTGTTTTCTTTGGTATGATGAAACGCTGGACGTTCTCCTGGAAGTTAAAGAGGACGATGAGAGAAACTTGGATTAGAATCAAACGTATGAAAAAAAACCCAGAAACGGTAGACCTGATGAACATGATGAACGCTGCTGTTTTAGGTGTGTGTGTGTGTGTGTGTGTGTGTGTGTGTGTGTGTGTGTGTGTGTGTGTGTGTGTGATGCATGTCTCTTAATCGTGCTTGTTTTCTTGTTATGGGTTGAAATGTGATTTGTTTGAGGCAATGGTTTGTTGCACTGCACTCCAATGAGTTTGCTTTCAGATGGCCCTTCTCTCTCTCTCTCTCTCTCTCTCTCTCTCTCTCTCTCTCTCTCTCTCTCATATGTTGGCTGTCCTCCACATTCCCACGCTCTTATTTTCGACATTATTTATGAGGTTTTTTTTGTGTGTCATGTCGGGTTTATTGATCCACGTTAAGTTTTGTTCTTTGTGAGACTGCGGTGTTGTGCCGAGTGCCAGACTCTCCTCCGTTCATCTCTCTCTCTCTCTCTCTCTCTCTCTCTCTCTTTTACATTCTCTCTCTCTTTTACATTCTCTCTCTCTCTCTCTCTCTCTCTCTTTTACATTCTCTCTCTTTCTCTCTCTCTCTCGTTCTCTCTCTCTCTTTTCGCTCTCTCTCTCTTTCATGTTCTTTCTCTCTCTCTCTTTCTCTCTCTCTCTCGCTCTCTCTCACGCTCTCTCTCTTTCATGTTCTTTCTTTCTCTCTCTCTCTTTCACTTTTACCTTGTTCTCTCTCTCTCTCTCCTCTCTCTCTCTTTTACATTCTCTCCTCTCTCTCATTCATGTTATCTCTCTCTCTTTCATGTTCTCTCTTCCTCGCTCTCTCTCTCTCTCTCTCTCTCTCTCTCTTGAAATCTCACATTTCCCTCTTTTTTCTCACTCCATTTCTGTCCCCCTCTTTTTTTATTCACTTCTTTTATCTCTCTTTCTCTCTTTCGAGGATTCTAGATCACCTAATCAGACCCTAATCAGACACTTGTGTCATTTTCCGGAGACACGTCACCCTGAGGCTCACTTCATGTTTCTAAAATTAAACCAGTCGTGCTGTGAGCTTGGGGTCTTCATCAAACATTTTGGGTTTTTTGTTTGTCATGTCGTTCGTAATTATTTTGACATAATTTTTTTTTTTCCAAAAGGAAAAACACTGCATTCAATTTTATATTAAGAACAAAAAAAACTTTTTTTTCCCCTTTTCTTTAGTGATTAAAAAAATACAATTAAAAATCCAAATTAAAAATGAAGACCGCATTTTAGCACTGGTGTTAAATTGGCAATATCATCTACACTGTATGTCCATAAGTTTTTGGACACCTGAGAGTAAGACTCGTACGTGCTTTTTGAATACCACATTTCACAATCGGTCCACGTTTGCTGTTCTAACATGCTTCGCTCTTCAACTGCCAGGAACTGGAAGTCAGGAACTGATGCATGGTGAGGAGGCCTGGGGGGGTACAGTCATCATTACAATTCATCATGTTTAATAGGGTTGGGGACAGAGCTCTAGAGCGTGAGGTCTTCCACTCCAACCCATGTAAAGCAGATCTTAATGGAGCTTGCTTTGTGCACATCGTAATGCTGGAAGAGGGTTTGGGTCTCCTAGTTCAAGTAAAGGGAAAATGTCATGCTACTGCATCCAGAAATATCGTATTTAATTTGTGGTCACAATCTGGGGAAGAACCGCACACGGGTGTAAAAGTAAGGTGTCCTAATACTTTTGGTTATTTAGTGTATATCGGACATTTAGAAACGGCGTCTGGAGTCTGCATTGCACTGATGTTTTTGAACGTATTCATCGTTATTTGTTGTGTATTTTTTTTTTTATGTCCTTGTGTTTTGATTTGTTTCTTTCAAATTTCTTAATATGAAATTTTTTTTTTTTTTAATCTGATCATTTAAATCTATAAATGGAAGCATTTTAGACGCGCGGATGTTCAGATTTTCCGTGTGTGTATTCGTCAAATGAACGCAGGCTTTTGTGTGTGTGAGGATCCACTTCTCGTCTCTTTCTCCGATTTTATTTCTTTTTGTTATGCATCACTTTTCTGTTATTTGTCCATTTGTGCCTCGTGTACGTTTACATTTCTACCCCCTCCTTCGCCTCCAGCCTTCTCCACCTCCCGCTGCACGTCGTGGTCGTAGCATGTCCGTTTGCGTGCCCTGCTTTTCCTGTGCTCCTTCTTCATCGTACCCTTCCAAGCTTCCCTCTACTCCTCCTCCGGTGCCCTCACCCAGACCGGGGATGTCAGACGGCGAGACGTTTGCAGGACGTCTGTCCAAGGCGCTGGAGTGTGTGTTACCTCGCCGCCGCGCCAGCCTTCCAGCACTCTTTGCCAGCCCTGTATGTTAGTGTGTCAGGGTGAAGTAGGAGCGTCCTGATGGGCCGGGCCTCAGAGACACACGTGGTGCGCTCCGGCGTGTCAAACCAGATAAATAATAGATCAGTCATAATATCGGATATTTTATATTTTTTCAGATTTAGACACATTATATAGATTAAAAAGTAGGGTCCCTGGTGATCTAGTGGTTAGGATGCGGCGCTCTCACCGCTGCGGCCCGGGTTTGATCCCCAGTCAGGGAACCAACCCCAGCCACTCTTAGTGCTGGTCCCAAGCCCGGATAAATGGGAAGGGTTGCGTTAGGAAGGGCATCCAGCATAAAAAACGTGCCAAATCAAACATGCGGATGATCCGCTGTGGCGACCCCTAATGGGAGAAGCCGAAAGAAAATTAGTATATAGATAAAAAGTATTGGGAAACCTGACTTTTCCAGCCATATGTGAGGATGTTCATAAAGACACCCTTCTGACGGTCAGGTGTCCACAATCCTTGGTCCATATAGTGGTTCCGACTCCCTTTTAACGGTAATCTCTAGGAATAAATCAGCTTCTTTCTTCCTCTTCATACGCAGCATCCTCAGTAGCTGCCTGTCTTCAGTCTAAATCGCTAAAACAGATCAAATCCTCGTGTTATCACGCACCAGCCCACTTATTTCCCTGATATTAGGGGATTAGAAAGGCCAGACAGCAAATGAACAGGACACATTTATATTTTCGCATTGGTTTACATTAGCGCGTTTTATTTTTTGAAGACTCTAGGGAGAAAATAACCCAGAAAGTCTCTCTGTTCGTTCTCTAAATAAATAATTTCAGAATTAAGCGAAATGGGTCATTTAGTGTCTCTTTCGGAGTCACAGAGAAGCGAATCCGTGTGCACTCCGGTGCCCAGCCCACCATCAGCACTCCTTTTTTCACATTAAATACAGATGCTTTAAAGGTTTTTGCGTTTCTTTTGGAAAAACGCAACCTTTACCGTGTCTGCATTTAATTTCACACCTATACACATATACTGCGATAGTACGTTCCTGCTTTGAAATGTGTTTCATAATTTTGTGCTTCATTCTTGGTTCCTTTTGCTTTCTTTGTGATGATACTCGCTGTATTGTTTCTCTGTCATCCATGTTCTGTTTCTCTTTTGCTCTTTGTGTATTTTGTATGACGCCGCGTTTCTTCCGCTACCTCACGACGATGCCATGTTGTTATCGCCACTTTAGCCGCAGTCTCTGGCTCAGCCGTTTGGAGCCGGAGGAGGCTCGGGTGCGTGCGAGCCGCCGCTTTCTTTCCCCTCTATCCCCGAGCGTCCTGTCTCCTTCTCCCCGCCGCCGTCCTGCCCACCCAAAGGTTTCAACGTCCAACGCCGCAAGAGCACGTCCATCTTAGAGGCGCATACGCGCCACTTTCAGCCCACTTACCGCAGCTATGGGAGCAGCCTCCACCCGTTCTCTAGCGTTGAAGCTCACGAGCAGTCGCACTTTCTGTTACCCACCGTGGCGGCTCATAGACTGGCCGAGCACATGCAGGCTTCGGCAGAGTCCTCGCACTGCTACAAGGACATCCGGCTGGAGCAGGAGGAGACGGTGCGTAGACTGAGTCTTAACCAGGCTGTCCTGCTGGACCATTTGGAGGCCATGGCATACAGTGGATACCCGATTACAGCACATCAGCTCAACCAGCTCACCTTTCACCAGCAAATGCAAGCTGCTGCTGCAAGTCTGGCGTACGAGAGCCCTCAGCCCAGCCCGGGTTACCTACATCCACACGTCCCGAGTGTCATGCGCCTCAACCACAGTCCCATCCCTCAGTCGACACCCGCTAACGTGGCCCAAGAATCCTGCTACCAGCCTCACCCGACATTTCCTCATTCTGCCCCACCGGTGCTGGCACACACTTCTGATCCTGGCACTGCCTTCGAGTTCCATATGCACAACATCCAAACAGAGCCGGGAACCCTGGCTGCCAGGATGTACCGAGCCCGCCGTGGATCCATGGAGCTCAGTCTGGAGGACGCGTCAGGAAACGCAGGGCCTTGTAGTCGTCTACAGCCAGTCACCGAAGAACTCGGGAACTACACAAGCCCGGAGATGCCCCTGCCTCCAGGAAGCCTGCTCTTGCTCCATACTCAGAAAGAGCGTAGCCCGGATCCTTCCAGCGATTCCGTGACCTCGTCCGACACCGGAGACTTTCACTCGCCGCCTCTGCCGCACGCCGGACGCCCGGGTCTGGATTCCTCGCTCGCTCAGTCCATCCCTCAGACCACGACGCAGCTTTACACATCCGAACGAGGGAGCGGAACAAGCGACGGCCATCCTCCCACCCATCACTCTTATCTCTTCGTCCCACCGTCCGAGCAATCGGGCTCTCACATCAGCACTCTGCAGAGCATCTGGGCCCGACAAACCGCCATCCAGCCTGAGCTTTCCTACCACGAGTCTGCTCTGAGCCTACAGGGTTCTGCTTTGGTGATTACACCTACCTGCTCTTCTTACTCTCCTCCCTAACCCCTTACCCCTCCACCCCATACTCGCTCTATTTTACCTGATTCAGTTTGTCCCTGTGGTTGTGGTTTTAACCTTCTCCAGCCATGCATAGCTCAACACAAGGTTGTAATTCACACGGACTGCTCTCAGGGCAAAGTAAAACCTGCCTTCTAAAATCTCCTGCTTTTCTCCAGATCTTCTTTTTTTTTGTATAAAACCTTTCCTTTCCTAGGACATTTCCTTGCCCTTTCATTTGTCAAATTTTCCTGATTTTTTTATTTATTTTTTATTTATATGAGTTAGCACTATTTTGGGGGTATGTTCATATAAACAGATATATGATGTGTGCGTTTTGAAGATACATAGTTATTATATCAGTAACATCTGGAAACTTAAAGTGCAAACGGGACGTCAACTTTTGTTTGTCGATGCTAAATAAATTTACGATGATAATCGTGAGGTTTGAAAGGGTTCCAGAGGGAAACGGAGAATTCCCGTTTTTTTGAAACGCACGCAAACGTACAACAAAAATACGGGGGTTCGAGCAGGTTTACATTATGTTTCTTTCGTTCTTTCTTTTTTAAGTTGCACCTATTATATTTTCTGTTCTATTCCCTTCTGTTTTTTGTTTTTGTTACTGAATGTTATTAACTCCTGCTTCTTCTAGAGCTGGATCCTTGTTGTATTTGGCTGGAAATGGTTAAAACGGTGTAATCATTTAAATATTCTTGTTAGTCTGTGTTCAGGACATGTACAGTGATGAAACGGATATTGATACTGTAACGGATATTTTAACCCTTAGAAATCTGACATCAGTGCCATCCTGCAATCGCATATCCTTCTTTTTCTTTTCAATTCTTTAATTCTCCCCCCCCCATCTCACTCGCTTGGGTAACTATACGCTTCTGTACTGCTCATAGACTAAAGGCAGAAGGCAAAGGTAAGGCAAACTGCCTCGTGCAACTATACTTGTGACAGGGACACGAGGACATAGTTGTGCTCAGCTTTCTAAGGGTTCATTCTCTTCCACGCTGGTAAAGTGTGTGAGCTAGCGAATATTTTCATGATGTGTACACGGCAGCACCGAGCACACAACCCTGTGCACTTTTTTTTTCCCACTCATTCGACGCTCATCGTTCCACATGCATGAAGCCCTACTGTACTCAGTCCCCCGTACTAACACGTGATGCCGTCTGTGTGTGAAACGTCCTAACCGTATACCAAGAGCGAGGTCTCATCTGAGTGCCGCGGTCGCTCAGAAGGCTTCCGCTTTGCGTATGCACGTCTATTAATCTTCAGTTATCCGGTTGCCGATGGCCGATTCTGACTTGCGTTTTCTTTCTGTTTGTATCCGTTTTTTCCACCACTACCATCCCTCTGTCTTCCTCCATTCCTCTTTTTCCGTTTCTCGCTGTCCCTTCTGTAGCAGGCTCCGCCTTCCCAGTCCGGTTCAGCTCATCCTATGGTCTCTACCAGTGCCCAGCCCACCCCCTGGAGCGAGCCGGTCAATCCACAGGTATGACCATTCTTCTGACCTTCTCTCCAGATTACTTTTAAATAGGTCAGTGTGGAGGGGGGAGGGGGGGTAAAAAGAAACAGATGCGTTCTTACTCTGAATTTTCTCCTGTGTGTGAACGCTGTGGACTTCTGAGATGCTTCAGTATCTTCAGTATCTCTTATTCTTGCTTTAGATTTGCATTCCTCTTTCTTTCACTCTCTTATTCTTGCTCTCTCACACACACATTCTCTCTCTCTCTCTCTCTCTCTCTCTCTCTCTCTCCAAAAACACACTGTGCTCCGTCCGTCCATCCATCCATCCATCCATCTATCTATCTATCTATCTCTTACACTGTGTATTGTATTTGTTTCTTATAGTATGGAGGTTACTTCATCCCAGCAGTCCATTCACAGGTAGAGAAACTCCCTAAACCCACTATCACCAACACTACATCTCTCTCTCTCTCTCTCTCTCTCTCGCGCTCTCTCTCTCTCTCTCATTCTCACACACACACACACACACACACAATCCTTTTCTTTTTGCTGTGTCATTTCAGGCCTCCGGTTTTTTGTAAAATGAATGGCCCCATTATTTATATATAAAAGTAATTATAAAAGAGGAAAAATTAAAACCTTAAAAGCAACACACATTTATTCACGACATCCTCGCTTTAATCAGATATAAAAAATAAATCGTTAAAAAAAAAAAACTCCAGCGAGAAATCATTTGTATTCACTAAACATTCGTTTTACTGATGCGCCAAGTATCAAATCACGACCAAAATCCGCCATCATGGCACACATCTGCAATTTCTGGGTGTGTGGAACGGATTATCTGAGATTACATTATTTCCTATGGGAAAATTCGCGTTTTTTTTTTCTTTTTTCTAAAATGTACAAATTTCTATTTTGTCTCCATGCTCTATGTTGAGTTCGTTTTCACTAATAATAATCATACATTTGCATAAAGCGTCCATATTTGCCCGTGCCCATGTCGATTAGGGTACTAAAAACTTGAGAAGTAATAATTTAAGGTACATTTAAAACAGATAGAAGTGCGTGATTAATTTGTGATTAATTATGAGTTACCTCATGACAGTACAAATATTCCAATTAATTAACAGCCCTTGAGATATATACGAGTTCTCTCAGGAACATATTAAGTGGCGGACCGCAAGTTTGTTTAGGGTCTGCCTTGCACATTGAGAGAATTTTTATTATTATTATTATTATTAATAAACTTGAAAACATACACAACAGTGGCAGGAGTATAAAAAAGAAACTAGAGTTAGCGCAGTTTTGCGCATGTATGAAAACTTTAAAGAATCCATAGCGCTAGTGTTAGCTGCTAACCAGGCAGTAGCTAGAAGCTAACATTAGCGCTATTGGTTTTTTTTACGTTTTCTGTCCAGTTTCAAGAATTTCTTAAAAGACGAAAATTCCACATCTCGAGGGAGTGAACGAATGAAGGACAGAACGAATGAAGACATTTGTTAAAGTCTGCTGAAATAAGTAGAACAAAGAAGTAGATCATATCTTTAGAAAATTCAATATAAAGTTTAAAATGTGCGGACACACGTTAATTGATTACTCAATTTAATATAATAAAAAAGTCTATTGCATTAATTCGATTTGCACCATTTTTATTTTTGTTGTTTTAAAAATGAAAACGGTTCAAATGCTAATGATCGCAAATGTTATTTATATATAATTGACTGCGGTAATAAATAAAAAATAAATAAACATTTTTATGCATTGCATTTTTTCCCCACTAACCGTACCGTAATTAAACGGTACCGTGACCAAGGTACCCGTGAATTTTGTCTAACGTTAGATTTCCTGAAAAATAAACCCACAACGCTTGGATTGCAGCAGTGAAGACAGAAGACTGCATACCAGCGAACCACAAATGTTATGGTTATTATCCACGATGACGCATGTAGAACATTCCTCGGGTTTGGTAATGAATTTTTCTGTGTATGAGGCACATGAGCATGTTCTAGAAGCAGTAGCATCATGGATAATAACCAAAATTACGTGAAAACAACTTTTGTTAGGTCGAGAGAACAATTCGTTGCGTTGCCACCTGTCATGTCTTTATTCACCACTAGAGGGCCGCGCATGCGAGTTCGTAGGTTCTTGGCTTTGAACAAAATTCGGTTTAGCAATGCGATTTATTATTAGCATAGGCAGACAGGTCACGCACGTGCAATGCGCGCTATTACACGCGACTCCGCGGTTACCATAGCAACAAATTAAACAAGCCGATTATTTTAATGATGCACTTTGTAGGACCACGTTTTCCCGACTTTTCCGCTGCATTGCTACAGACCCCGATAAGTGTTTACCGGTTCACCCGTGTAGATGCACTCGGTCTCAGCAGGAGAATAATACGGAAGTCGGGATTCGGAAATTCAGGTAAAAGTTTAATGTTCCGAGCAAAAACTTAAATAGTGCGTGTTAGTTTTTAATTTTTTTACGAGTTTCCTGCTTTAAAAATAGCGCCACCTGGAAATGCTTTAGAAGCATGCGCGGTATCTTCACAACGCGTTTATTATTGGTTTATATGCTAATTAGAGAGGCAGCAAAATTCTATTAAAATTGCAATACGCAAAAATGCAAATGCAATATTTAAAATTTATTTAAATGTGTGTTTCATTACCATATATGCAAAAAAACGAAATATAATTTCCAACAGTAGTTTTAAATATGTAAATTACATGCAAATTTTAATGCTTTATAAGTCGCAAAATGAAAACTGTTTCTGCAACACCCTCAATGCAATTTCTTTTCTTCAAACGCCTTAAGTGTCAATGCATTAAAGTTTTTTTGCTTTACCTTTTGCTCAGAATGCATAAGGAATATTTTTGCTGCAAATATCACACGGTGTTCAGATTAAAATGCAATCCTATTTCTGTCTGCACGTGTTACACACCAAGTTTGGGTAATAGATTTTTACTTTATTTTTGCAACGTATGAAGCGTTATAATTAGTATTTAATTTACATATTAAAACTACTGTTGGAAATGGCAAATGTAAAATATTTTTCATTTCTGTTGTCCTTTCGCACCAGACTTCGCACATGTAGTCAATTTAAATCTAGAAGAACATTGAATATTGCACTGTCATTTTGTATATTACATTTTGCAACCTCGACACTTCCATAGTAATAATGCTGTCTTATAACGCTTTAAGTAGAGAGGATGAAAAAAAAAGAGAAAGGGCCACCCCATGTGTCTAGTCACATTAACTTCTTATTTGAACGGAATGATAATAGGATTCGTCTCAATCAAGCGAACACAAGTCCCGCATGTCTGCTGTGAATAAATTACATTTGGTGTAATAAATGTTTCCATTACTCCTCCAAAAGCACGGCTAATAACGTCGGCGTCTGAAGGGGTTCATTCATCATAAAAATCACAGGATTTTATGTAATATATATTTACGTAATATACATTATTTGATCAAAAATGAGTGTGGATGCAGTGCAGCCCAACAGTGGTGTGGAATAGACGGATTATTGATCTTTTCTAGGAATATTATAGTTGTCCAAATGATAGATCATATCCAGGGCCTATTTTATGCCAGTCTTCTCGTTCTCTATTTTCAACAAATTCTAATATTTTGTTCTCCAGGTGGTTCCACAGCAGGTTCCTCTAAACACTGCTTCTCAGCAGCCAATTGCCTCATTGGCTCAACATCAGCAGCAACCTCCTGCACCTCAACCTGCCAGCTCCGGCTTACAAAGCATCGCTCAAACACACATTCCACCCGGGTCTCCAGCTGCACAGGTATCTGTCTCTCTCTCTCTCTCTCTCTCTCTCTTTGTAATGTTACAAATTCCCCATTAATTTCCATTTTATTTATTTTTATTTATTTATTCCCATTAAGTTTCTTCCAACACAAACCTTTACACCAAGATACACATTAAACCTCAGTGTCCAAGCTCTCATTCATATTAGCAGCAGGTTCTTTCTAGATTATATCCCACTCAAATTTATAGCTGAATACAGCGGGAATTTTTTTTTGCCTGATGACTAAATAAAAACAAAAATCCAAATTTTTCACTTCACCGCTTTAAACCGGCGTTGAATAATTTCCTGTAACAGCATGGAAGTATCCTCCTGTAGGTCATATCTCAAGCCTCCTGTAGGTCATATCTCAAGTCTCCTGTACTCCTGTAGGTCATACCTCAAGCCTCCTGTAGGTCATATCTCAAGCCTCCTGTAGGTCATATCTCAAGTCTCCTGTAGGTCATACTTCAAGTCTCCTGTACTCCTGTAGGTCATACCTCAAGCCTCCTGTAGGTCATATCTCAAGTCTCCTGTAGGTCATATCTCAAGCCTCCTGTAGGTCATATTTCAAGCCTCCTGTAGGTCATATCTCAAGTCTCCTGTAGGTCATACCTCAAGCCTCCTGTAGGTCATATCTCAAGTCTCCTGTAGGTCATATCTCAAGCCTCCTGTAGGACATATCTCAAGCCTTCTGTAGGACATATCTCAAGCCTCCTGTGGGTCATACCTCAAGCACTCATTCGAGTCTCTAGTGCAAATTTCCTTTTGCTTTTCAGCGCAGAGCCTGTGGTGTTTGTTTTTTGAAGACCGTTGTTGCTGCAACACAATTGAATGAAATGAAATCAGAGATCTCGTATAGCAAGTTATAATTGCTCTATAATCTTTTCCACAATCGGAGCCTTTACACTTTATATAATGTTTTTGAGAGCAATATATTTGAAATCTCATCCAATTCGTGCACTTATTACCCAGGTGTAGTTCAGGTCTGACCCGTCTCTTGGCATGCTGCCCGTCTGTTTGTTTGTTTGTTTGCATGGTTGTAAGCAGCGCGTTAGCGAGTCGAGTCCTCGGATTGCGTCCCCATCGCCATGTGTGGATCGTCTCTATTTCCAGTTCCAGACGTCTCAGCTCGCTCTGGTGCAGGTAGTCATTTTCGGTGGATGCTCACTTTAGACACTTCACCACAATGGTTTGGTGTGTGTGTGTGTGTCACATGAAAACAGCTGCTGAGCACTTTTTTATATTTTCGTCACGCTTAGAGTAAACTGCGACTGTTTACTCGCATCCCCACCTCTCCGACACGACCCACCTCTCCACCCCTTACTGCACCTTCAACTGGATTTTGAGTGCCGTTGTGTTCTTGCTTGAGGCATGATGTTATGCTGGTCCCTGCTAGTTGTGTTCTGTCTGTATGGTTTATCCATTGATCGATTGATTGGTCGTGCCTAAATGGAACCGTGTTCTTCCTTTACCGAATTTTGGCCTTGCAGCCGTCGTCGCCCCCTCCGATCCAGAGTCCGGATCTTTCACCCTTCATCCAACCGATCGTCACACTTACCCCACTGCCCCTCTCCTATCTCTCCCAGCCGTCAGTGCCTGGCCTGGTCTTCGTGCCCCCTGTGTCAGTGCCCGCTCAACCTCTCCCACTAACAGTGACCCAGGGACAGCAGCCGCTCCTGGTGGTGGCTTCATCGGTTCCCTCTTCTCCAGCACCGGGAACCGTACCACCTGCATCTGTGCCAACAATCTGTGTGGCCACCATCCCCACCCCTACTGAGCAGCCCGGGCTAGCATCAGACCCCCTGGCTCAGGTACCTCTGGAAAGGATGCCATGCCAAAACCACCTCAAACTGAGCTGACCATTTTATTGTGTTGCAATCAGTTTGCACTTTTTTTTTTGGTTGTTATTCATATATACACAAAAGTTTGTGGACACCTGACCATACGATCTGTTTGAGTATCTTTTTATGAACATCCCATTCCACATGTAGTCCCCGTTCACTCTTATTTAAAAAAATAATAATATATATATATATATAATAAATAAATAAAAAAGCTTCACTCTTCTGGGAAGATGTTCCACCAGATTTAATGGAGATCTTTGCTCATTCGACAACACAAGGGGGTTAGTAAAAGTGTAAAGGCATAATAATCCCAATAGAGTGGAGGTCAGAGCTAAATAGCAGACAACTCGAGATGTTTCGATCCAAACCCATTAATTCAAATCTTCATGAAGTTGACTTCAGGAGCATTGTCACGCTGGAACGTGAACAGACGTCATTTGGCATTCGAATAGGATGTCTGTTCAAATTCGAATATTGTATGTGACATAGAATTTAAATTTGAACAGACAGTTGATACAAATGGCAACAAATTTGTTGAAGAACCACATGAGTGGAAATTTCAGGTGTCCCAGTACGTTTCTCCGTATACTTGCAGGTTTTGAATCCTAATTTTTCAGCGTGTTGAAGTAAACAAACTATGACTACATCACGACATGACTTCACCTACACCTGATTTCACCTGATTGACCAAGTTGTGTTCTTTTTCCATTGTAGGCACCTCAGACCGGTTCCCAATCCACAGATGCGTCACAGCTCCAGGCCCCAGCGTTGCCCTGTGGAGTGGAAAGGTAAAGCTTTAACAGGTTTTATTACTGTAATTCATCACACACGGCTCATGAAGTTTTCATTCTGAGAGAATAAAAAACCTCCATCATCTGATAATGGATTTAAAAAACACGGTTATTAAAACGTATTTGCAGACATAAAATGTAACTATAAAAAATATAAAAAAAATCTTTCCACCATAATTTGGTTCTTCCCAAACTCTCAAAGTTGGATGCACACAATTGTGTATTTCTGGATTTATATTTGAACTAGGAGACACAAACCTGTTCACCTGTGCACAAAGCCAGATCCATGAAGATCTGCTTTTTTTAAAATAGGCTGGAGGGGAAGATCTCCTGCTATAGAGCTCTGACTTCAACCCTAATGAACACATCTGGGATAAATTAGAATACTGACTGAACCCCAGGCCGCCTCACCTTACAGTACCGGACTTAACTAACACTCTTGTGGCTGAACGAGCACACATCTCCACAAGAACACTCCAATATCTAGTGGAACATCTTCCCAGATGAGTGGAGTTTATTATAAGAGGAAATGGAGATTAAATATGGAATGGGATGTTCAAAAAGCACATTCGAGTCCATATAGTGTGTCGGATTTTAAGCTTGAGGGTGGTAACATTCACCGAACACGCTTTTTTTTCTTCTTCTCCTCCTCTCAGCAGCCACTCCGATGTGGCGTCGGGAACGAGCGACGGAAACGAGGGCGTGAGCAGCGGCAGGCACGAGGGTCGTTCGTCCAAACGGCACCAGCGCCGATCCGTACGCAGCCGTTCCCGCCACGAGAAGATCACCAAAGCCAAACTGAACGTCCTCAATGTGAGTCCAACGGCGCCCTTTTTCTCCTCCTCTTTTACGCCAGACGCCGTTCGCTTTCGGTTAGACTTGAACCGCTCGTTTGTTGGTCTTTTTTTTTCCAGATCTCTCACATGGGAGACAGGGTTGCAGAGTGTCAGCTGGAAACGCACAACAGGAAAATGGTGACTTTCAAGTTCGACCTGGACGGAGATAATCCTGAGGAAATCGCACAGATCATGGTAAACATACGCACACACACACACACACAGGGCTCTTATCAGCAGGTCTTTTTTTTAACAGAACGGAGAAATTTTATTGTATTCGTTTTTTTGTTGTTGTTTTTTAAGCCCCAACCAGATGTTTGCACTAAAATACACTGGCAAAAGGCACACAGCTGTAAAATGAACTCTTATGATGACCTCAAGATTAAATAAAATCCCAAATTCCAGGATCAACATACCTAATTAAAGGAGCAGTGTTCGGATCACAGATTTCGTTTCACCTCATACGATTTTGTATTTGGCATCGACTATTTAAAAACAGAATGATTATAAAGGGTAATTAGTGGCATGGATAGAATGCATGTCTTTTATTTTTTTTTACTTCACCAGGTCGAAAGCGAGTTTATTCTGGAGAGCGAGCGAGAGTCCTTTATCGAACAGGTTCGCGAGGTCATCGAGACTGCGGATGAGAATGGTCTTGAAAGGGAAGGTATTCAGGTACTGCGTCCAAAACATCCAGACTCTCTTAACTATCTATATCGGACCCGCTGCTTTACCTTGTAAACGTTTCTAAAACGCTTTTGTTCTACAGACCGTGAGCAATCCTGAAGAGCAGACGACCGCTCCGTACACACCTCTCCAGACAGGTAGACTCTCACAAACCCTGCACCATTTGCCTTTCCATGCTCGGTGTATTATTTTCCTAAAAATGTCATTCACGTCGTCTCTGATCTACGTCCCAGGTCCTGGAGGAAATACCGCTACACAGGTGGTGACCTCGGCAGGCCGCCGGTTCATCGTCAGTCCCGTTCCCGAGTCCAGACTGAAGGAACAGTTCCTCAGCGCGGTTCAAGCCCCCGCTCCGATTTTCGAGCAGCCCGCCGCACGTAAGCAGAAATCTTTTGTTTTCATTACAACATCTGCGTAATTGCTTTTGGCTGATGCGTGACTTGTTATAAAAATAGCCGTTATGTAATCCGTTGTTGATTTGATTGATTTAACAGACCGGTTACCTAGCAACGCAAATATAATTATACATGTTTTTTCTTAGCAGCGGGACTGCTCGCGGCAGGGATGTCTCAGTCCGCCTCGACGCTTTCCCTGCAGCAGGCGTTTGCCGAAATGCGGCAGGGGCAGTACGACCCTGGGCCGAGCACAGCGCCCCCTACCCTCAACACCTCCCTTCCTCCACTGTTACCTGCAGTCAGCTCATTGCCGCCCCCTTCCTCCACTACAATGCTGTCATCTCCACCACAGTCCTCCGAGTTTGCCGGCACCCCTCAGGCAGTCTCTTCCTTGTCCTGTTCTCCTCCTCCATCACTCGCTCCTGTAGTGGTCTCCTTGCCTCCTCCTCAGATGCCCCTGCCTGTCACTCAGCCTGTTGCGAGCAGCATGCCCGCTCAGCCGTCCACAGGCCCATCTGTGGTGTTTCCCCAGCCGGCCATCCCTGTACAGTCTCCTATCAGCACAGCAGTGCCGAGTAGCGTATCTCCGCCGTGCCAACACGCTCCTGTTATAAACAACGTGAGCGCTTTTCCTGGTGGAATCGCAGAACAAACTTCTGTCGCTCAAATCACCCCGAGCACAGCCGTTCAAACTCCTCAGCTCGCCGCTAGTGCCGTTGCCCCCCTCCCCGTCACCACCCCTTTGCCACAGGTGCCGGTCACTACCAGTGCCCCTGTTGTGCAGCCCACCCTGGTAAACAGCCAACCGCAGCCCTCCACACTGCCCAACCAGAGTCATTCCCACTGCGCCGAGTGCGAGTGCGACTCTCAGAGCAAAACGCCAGGCATCGACGACATCCACGCGCTAGACAAGAAGCTGCGCTCACTCTTCGCGGACTTGGGCGCCGGTCCTCCTTCCGCCCAAACGGACGCCACTGCATCGGAGCCGGCTGCTCCCGGCACATCATCCCCCACCACCTCCAGCACCAACCCTCTTCCTCCTACCAGCTTACCTCTGAGCTCTCCTATGTCCACCCCGGTCACTAGCGCCACCCCCGGCAGCAAAACACCAATATCCCGCTTGCCGGTGAGTAGCATTCACGCCTGGACTTCGGCGTACGAACCAAACATCAGCTGACACATTTCCTTTCTCTGTCAGCAAACTCTGTAGAAATCCTGTAGAACCACTAACAATCTATGGAATGACTATTCTGCTATTTAACACCACACACAAACCCTGTGCCTTCTACACTACATGTAATGCATGTGATTTTTTTTTTTTTTAGCAGGTGGGCCATAAAACACGTGCGGAAGGGGTTCATTCCTTTTTTGTGCCACAGTGATTTTTTTAATTTATTTATTTAGAGATGACATCATATATTACCCCATTGTATATTTTATTATTCTTTGGGAACGTTCATAAAACATGTGGTAAAACATTATAGCGGCTATAAACCGTCGTAAACACGACTGGTTCAAAGCACGGAGGAATCCGCTACAATAACTAAGCAAACTGTAAACGTTTAAATGTACAATAACAAAGAATATTCGAATATTTAAATTACATTTTACGACAAGTCTTTATACCGCCTGGCACGGTTACGGACGAGCCCCGTTCCTCTTGGAAGCTTCCTGTGACCTGTAGGTGGCACAGTAGCCTTTTTTTTGCTAGCGCTCTTGTACCACTTGCTGAGGTTTTATCTTCATCTTCATCTCGTTAGGTGCTGCCTGTCGGCTCAGAGCAGGCCGGCACGCCACCCACAGAACACCCACCTCTCTTCCCGGGACCTTGTCTAACTCAGGTGCATTATTCTTCTTCCCTTTTCTATCAGTGCTTCGCTTCTGTCTTTTAGTCTCGTATTTTTCTCACCATATTAAACACCTTTCTCTCTCTCTCTCTCTACACACATCTTCTTCCTGATAAACAAGTGAAGCATGCAGAGAGCTTGCTAATCAAATTAATATCAATTTTGCATGGCGTCGCATTTCAGCGGAACTCACTCTCTCGCTTCCTCTCTCCCTCTGAGGAATTCAGAAAATGTCGTAAGTGTCGTTACTCGCGCTGCACATGGAAATGCCGAATTTAAAGATGCATATAAAAGATTTCAATATGAGTGGAGCATGAGATGAAAGAGGACGTCGTCGTTCACTAAGGAACAATGTGTGTCCATCCCTAAAGCTCAGCAGACTCCAGACTAGCATTAAAGCCCTGCTTTTTTTTTTTTTTTGCAGAATGAAATTTGTGTGCGTGCTTTTTTTTTTTTTTTTGCAATATGACTAAATGGACACGGGTTTAATCGCATTCTTTTTTAGTCCCAGCAGCCATTGGAGGATCTGGATGCCCAACTGAGACGAGCTCTAAGCCCAGAGACGGTGTCTGTTAGCAGCACCACACATCAGGTACATATATATATATATACACACACACACACACACACACACACACACACACACACACACAGTATCTCACAAATACTCATTAGTTATTCGAGCAGTTCAAATGTGGTGCCTTTGAGTCCAATTCTCTCATACTGACCACTGGATGTTCAACATGCACCTCATGGTAAAGAGTCTCTGAGGATTTGAGAATTAGAAATGTTGCTCTCCACTTATATGTCCGAGGCTGTAAGAAGATCAGTATCAGGTGGTCAGTGGTCAGGGTCATGCAGAGGTTTTCTGAGACGGGTTCCACTCTGAACAGACCTCGTAATGGTCCATCAAAAAAGTCGAGTTCTTCGTGTTGTGCGTCAGATGCAGAAGCTGCTTCATAAAACAGACGCATGAGTGCTGCAGCATTGCTTTAGAGGTAGAAGTAGAAGGTCCGCTTGTCAGTGATCAGATCGTACACACACACACACATACTGCAACAAGTCTGTGTGCAGTCCCAGAAGGAGCCTCTTCTGAAGCTGCTCACAGGAAACCCGTAAACAGTTTGCTGAAGAACAACCTGTCCAAGAGCATGAATTACTGGAACCATGTCCTGTAATCTGATGAGACTGAGATAAACTTACTTGGCTCAGATGGTGTCCAGCATGTGTGGTAACGCCCTGGTGAGGAGAACCAAGGAAATTGTGTCTTACCTACAGTCAAGCATGGTGGTGGTAGTATAATGGTCTGGGGCTGCATGAGTGCTGCTGAAAACATGAATTCCAGCATGTACTGTAACATTCTGAAGCAGATTATGATGCCCCCCTTCAGAAACTGGTCTGAACGTCAGTTTTACAACATAACGGTCCAAACACACCACCAACATGACTTGCTGAGGAAGCTGAAGATAAAGGTGACAGAGTAACCATGTATGTCTCTAGACATAAACCCTATTGAGCACCTGTGGGATCCTCAAGCAGAAGGTGGAGAAGCGCCATGTGTCTAACATCCAGCAGCTCCGTGAGGTCATTGTGGTGGAGTGGAAGAGGAACCCAGCAACAACCTGTGCAGCTCTGGTGAAATCCATGTTCAGGAGGATTAAAAGCAGTGCTGGATATGCTTTGACGTTTTGACGAAAATGTTTTGACGCCACCTCGTACGTGATGTTATGATGTTTGACGTGCAATTTTTCTCCATTCTCTTTTTCTTTTGCAGTCCTCTCATGCTGGGGTGATTCCTGGAGGACAGCCAGGTGTGTGTGTGTGTGTGTGTGTGTGTGTGTGTGTGTGTGTGTGCAGTTATTTATTTTTTTAATGATTTATTTATTTCTTTAACTTTTTTAATTTATATTATTATTTCTAATGTCTCGACTGCCTCTTTTTCAGTTCCATTTTTTCTTGAAGGTGATCCGGGGGTTGTGTCAGCACCTGGAGGCTTCACCCTGGGTCGATTTCAGGTGATGATCACCACAGCCCTTTAGCCTGAATCATTCATTGTTAATAGTACAATTTGACACATTCTATTTCTTTAACATCCGACTGTCTAATCCATTTTTAATTTCTGTTGATGGTTCCCCTCTCAATGTCTTCCAGGTGTCATTAGCAGTTGATGACCCTTCCCTGCTTCTTCCCACCACCTCCAGTGACTCATCTTCCTCCACCTCCTCTACTTCATCCTCTAATCTCTCCAGTCCAGAGAACACACTGCACAGGGCATCTTCTCCTCTGCATGAAACCAGGTTTGACACGGTGGACGCTTTGCCCCCTGCACCCCCCAGCCAACCCACTACAATCGGCCGCTTCCAGGTCACCACCAAGAGCGAAACCACAGTTGGCCGTTTCTCTGTGAGCCGAGCCTCAGATGAGCCAACAGCTCCTACGCCTGTAGAGTCTCCAGAACCGTCACCACAGGGTTTCCAGACTAAAGGCAACGGCTCTGCGGTCAGTCCTGACGGCAAAAGTCTGAACAACTCTTTCAACTCGTACTTCAGCAGCGATAACGACTCGGAGTTTGAAGACGAGGACTTCAAAAGGGAAATCAGCAAGCTCCGCGAGAAGTACGCGTCTCTCTAATATTCATTAAGATCTATTGTGTTGAGATGTTAGGATTTTTTCAGCGCAGCTCTCTGTGGAATCGGTAATCCTCTGCCTGGAGGTCTAAGATGTTCCGTTGTGATTTTCTCCTCAGGCACATGATCGAGAGTCAGGCGCTCTACGCCCGGCAGAAAGAGGAGATCGATACCCTTTTCGCCCGGGCCGGCAAAGTCCCCCCCGCCATCATAAACCCACCCGCCATGAACCTGGCTGGCCGCCGGCGCCGACCCACCAAAAGTAAAAGCAGCAAGTCGAGCCGCGCAAGTTCTCAGGGCAGTAAAAGCCCGGTTCAGCCTGGTACGCTTTTATCCCACACCAGAACACACGACGTGGGTGCTGATAATGCATCCTGCAGAAAAACACAGGCTTCGAAATAACAGTGCTCTGTGTGTGTGTTTGCTATGCTGTTGTGTGTGTGTGTGTGTGTGTGTGTGTGTGTGTGTGTGTGTGTGTTAGGGAGTACCACTCTATCAACTCAAAGTGCACCCTTGGTATACCCGGCCCAGCAGTCCAGCGGGTTGGGAGAGGCAGGAAGCAACCCCCTGTTTCAGGCTTTCAAACCCTCACCCTCCAGCGAGAACCTGTACTCAGCCTACACTAGTGACGCCACGCTGTCTGCCCCCAGTCTCTGTCTGCCCACGCATGGTAACATATTCACACACACACACGCAAACCCGCTCACAAATCCCTGCTTCTAAACCTCATGCTTTGCCGCAGCCCTTTCATACCACCATACCTTTTATTTACGAGGTGGTATTATAAAAGCTTCGAGACTAGCTCTCGAAATATATATATATTGTGCAAGATCTATATAAGGCACAATGTGTGTAGAGAAAGAAGGTTGTATTAATAAATAAAGGTTGTATACACAGTGTTTATTTCATATTCTAACGGTGTAGTGTAGAGATCAGTAGGGTGATGGTGGATGGAAAAAATCTCGCCCAGAACCTGGTTCTGGTGCGTATGTTCCTGTACGTCTATCTAAATAGAAGGAGGTTAAACAGTTTGTTACTAGGATATGAAGGGTCCTTGATGATGACGTGAGCTCAATGCAGACAACTGCTTTGTTAAAGGTGCACAATAGCAGGTAGTTGGGTGCCAGTTACGCATTGGGCGGTTTTGAACACCTTTGCAGGACTTTACGTTCACACACAGTGGAGCCTCCGTACCTTACAGTAAGGGAGTTGATCAGGCGATAAAAACTAAAGCTGGAGACTTTTTTTTTTTTTACCTTAGTTTTATTAATATAGACTGGGAAGTGTCTCCTGCTGTTGTGCTCCTGTTGAGCACTTTAGTCTTCATTGCGTTGAGGTTCTGGTTGTCTCGCTGTCAGGCTTCAGATCTCCTCCCTGTAGGCAGATTCGTCGTCGTTGCCGATCTGGCCGACAACAGTGGTCTCATCTGCATACTTGATATGAATGTTGGAGTCATGCAGAGAAGCACAGTCATGGGTAAACAGGGAGAAGATAAATGGGCTTAGAACACAGCCTTGTCGGATCTCAGTGTTTAGAATGAGGGTCGAGGTTACCTGTTTGCCCAACCTAACAGACTGAGGTCTGTTGGTGAGAAAGTCCAGAATTCATCTGCATGTGGAGGTGCAGATACCCACATCACTGAGCTTGGTGATCACTACAGTGGGCAGGACTGTATTAAACGCAGAACTAAAGTCAGTGAACAGCGTTCTGATGTAGGTGTTGTTTTTATCCAGATAGTTGAGGGCTGAATGAAGAGCCATGTAACCTCCATCCTCTGTTGATAAGCAAACTGGTGTGGGTCCAGTGTAGGTGGTAGACCCTCAGTGAGGTGATTCAGAACCTCAAAGCACTTTATAACAATAGGGGTGAAAATTAATTCAGGCGAAAACATTTGATACCACCTCGTGTGTGTGTGTGTGTGTGTGTGTGTGTGTGTGTGTAGATATATATATATATATATGAAAGACTACATTTTAAGAGATTTCAAGGAGCTTTAAATGCCCTCATGAGTCTTTTTCTTTTGTCGGTTTGACTCTGTCAATACGACAAAATTTCAAGCCAGAATCTACTTGTCGCAGAACGCAGGCTTTTTACGTTAATATTAAACAATTAAAATTATTTGAAGTTCCCTTCGCGTAAAAAAAGAAATTCTTGTTATTATATAAATGTAAATGTAACCTGTACCATTTGTTCACTGTGTTCTAGAAACTAACATCAGAATCCGGATGAAGTTAAATGTCTGATATAAAAGTAGCATCATTACTACGACTCAGTACATGGAAATGTTTCAATATTGTTTTTAATTCTTCGAGGAAAAGCTGTTGTGGTGCGCAGGGTGCGATTTATCATATATTTCCCAGAGGACGTAGATGGTGTGAGCGTTGAGCGTTACCTCTGACATTACTGAAGCTTTCTGAAACTCATCAGCTCATGCTTAGCTGTAACGTGATGTCAGGGATCACGTGTGCTTCCGGCCGGCCCTCACTGAGCAGTGACGCTTTATGCTCACCTATCTTTTGAACTCTCTCTCTCTCTCTCTCTCTCTCTCTCTCTCTCTCTCTCTCTCTCTCTCTTTCTGTCTTTCTTGAGCTCACAAACTTGTTTTCCATTCCTACTGTGTATTTGTATGTGTCTCTTTCTTCCTTTCCTTTTCTGTACCTCGTACTTTTTTCCTACCTCTCTCTTCCCTCTCTTTTTTGTGCCACAGGCTGTGTAAAGTTCAGCTGTGGGTCGGAGAGAGTGACCTTCAAACCAGGTGGCAGAAGGACCCGTTTTCTGAGTACGCCGTGCTTGGCTCTTTGTGTGTAACGCTTTTCCTTTGTCTATTTTTCTACACTCTGACGCGATTCTTGTTGGGTTTTTTTTTTTTATTATTATTTAATTTGTTTGTTTATTTATTTTTTGGAGAACACTTTCCGAGTGATTCAAAATTCACACCTAAAATGGTTTAACCACTAAACCATCTAATCTAGTCTAATTTTTCACATGAACTAAAAAAAAAAATACAAAATTAGTTTCAAAAAATTCAACAAAAACCACTCAACTTCGGTGTTTAATAAATTCCGTCTGTTTAACAGCCGTTTTTCGAGTTAATGTTGCAGAATCGTAATTGACCAATAGGTGGCAGTGTAAATTGGTGCACGGCAGCGAATTAGTAGTGTTGGAGCTCTAATACCAAAATAAAAAGGCAGGAAAAGACAGAGCTCAGTTTGGGGCTTATTTAGTTATTATTATTTATTTTTTTATGTATCTGATTCAAAGGCTTTTTCACCTTATCATTAAGATCAGTTATAATGGGTCTGTCATGAGACGTCTCCATGGTTATAACGGTGTTATAAAAGTTTAATTCCATTATATTCGAGATCCCACGTTCTCTAAAGTTCATACCTTTTTTGGGTTCATTTTAACTCCTGAACCATAATAAAACCGCATCTCACCTCTCTCACGTCCTCAACACTTTAACCATTACCATAATCTATTTCATACGTGTGCATTAACTCTTTTTATGATTGATTTTTCTATAACTAATGTTGTTTGTTTATTTGTTTGTTTGGTTTTAAACATTTCAGACCACTGATATATTTTTAAATCTTTAAACCTTTTTTTAATACATTTTTTTATTTACACATATATAACTAATTTTATATAAAGAATTTTTTTATGATCCTAGAATTATCTCAGAATTTAGGATTTGAGTTTAAGATTTGAGTTTAAGATTCACTCTTTGTCTGTAATCGAGTGCAAAAATACGGGACTTTATTTCTTTTTTATTTTCTCTTCCCTTTTTTTTTTTTTTTTTTTTTTTTTTTGCATAATTCGGGGGTGGGGACGGATCCAAAGGAAAGAATTCCGAGTGTATGAATGTGGGGGAAATCTGGGAAAACAAACAAAAAAAGCCGTCGCAAGATCTAAAACGGTAAAATACCGTTAAATAGCTGAAAAAGAGTCGTAAAGCACCAAACGGAGATTTTAGAAGAAATGACGTGAGTAAACAGTGGGAAGTAAAACTGAAAACGTGTAATAGGTCTTATTGAATAAGGTAATATTGAATTGAGGTTTGCATACAGAACATTTTTTACATTATCTATAATAATATATTATTTATATTTATATGAATGTGTATGTGACAAATAGAATTAGAATTTAAATTTGAATTTCCTGTTTTTGATGATAAAAGAAAGACTCAATTGTATTGTGTCGTTTTATTGAGTCATATCAGAGTTATGGTGCACCATTTTTTTCCCACTCCTTTCTTCCCCATTCGTTCTAAATTTCCACGTGCAGTGTTTTTTTTTTTATAAAGCGTAGAGACACAAGGTAGCTGTAGCATAGCAGGTAAAGATGCTCTTCCTGTAATGCATTGTGATGAGTGGAAGTGGCGTGACTTTAACACTGACTCTCTCCAATCCCATGCTTCTCTCCATGCTTCAGGGAAGATGGTGAAAAAAGTGTGCCCCTGCAACCAACTCTGTAGTAATTATCTCTCTCTCTCTCCTTTTTTTTAATTTTTATTTTTATGTTCCCTGTTTTTCCCGTCTTCCTTTTCCTCCCTCATTCCCTTCACTTCCTGTTTTCGCTCTTTGTATTTACGTGAACATGTGTGTGTGTGTTTGGCTTGTTTGAGCATGACACGCTGAGCACTGCTTGCCACTCATTCCTGACTCGAGCATTTCTCTGTCCTGATGATCCATTCACGTGCTGTAAACGTGGCATGTGGACTGGAATGACGTATTTAACACCAGATTCGAGAAGAGACTTTTTGCCATTTTTTTTTTTCTTTCTCGCAAATAGACTCAAAATCAAATCGAGCATTCGCTTCACTTAGTTGCACCTCGATTCCAAAAGACTGTACATCACCATAACAGGCCAGTTTAGATCTCGAGTCTTTATCCTACTACTTCCAGACCAATGCACTCCCTTCTCTAACATTTATTATAAAAAAACAACAATCCTCCAAGTTATGCTTAATGCCATGAATGTAAAGAAATTTAGACACAATAGTACTGGACTGGATGCAGAAGCATGCCGTTTTCGCTTTACTTAAACTAGGAGACCCGAACCTGCTCCAGCATGACGATGCCTCTGTGAACAAAGCCACCTCCATGAAGATGTGGCCTGCTATAGAGCTCTGTCCTCACCAACAGCCTGACTTTACTCACACCCTTGTAGCTTAATGAGCACAAATCTCCACGAAATCTCAAGAACATCTTCCTAGAAGAGTGGAAAACATTATACCAGCAAACGGGGAGTTAAATGAAAAGAAATTGGTTTTGTTGCCACTTGGTTGTACTCATGGCATTTTGATCACACATACAACACCTTAAACATTAAACTACCAATTCTAAATGCACCAACTAAATTATAAAAAAAATACAAAATAACCCATAATGTATTAATAATCACAAAACGGTGATTTGGCGGCCCCTAGAGGTCCTAATGTGCTTTAACGTTCACACATCTTGTGTTCGGTTAAAGGTTGAACTTGTCATGGTATTTTTAGTCAAATGCCCCGCCTGCTATGAAGCGTATGAAACATGCCATAAACCCACACACTTCTCATCAAAGCAAAGTGAATGGACGTCATCCAGTTAAATGCCGAGCCGTGACTGCAGCTCTCTTCTCGCTTCAGGGTTTTGTACTTGGTGCCGCTTTTATTCCCTACACACTTCATTCCAATCCCCTTTTCAAACATCATTCTAACTTCATTTCGTTCCCGACAGCCCAGAATTGTGCTTCGTTCCCATTTCAGTCGTTTTTGTTTTTATTTATTTTATTTTTTTTGCTGTCCACGTCTGGCACTCTTAGTTTTTCCCCCTCAAACACGAGACATAAACATGAGCTGCACCAACAAGAGTCGGCTTAACTCATCAATTATCCTCAGACATGTCCGTAGAAAACAAGGTGCTGCGTTTAATCTATAAGCACCCCCTACATTTCTTTTAGAATTGAATAGGTCTATTAGACAAGATGTAGACATTGTTCTGCTCAGGATTGAACTTATCAGCTATAATTTTTCCCCAAAATGATCAGTTTTCACTACTGATTCAAGCCTAGCTGCGCTTGTGTTGTGAGTAATCAGACTTGTCAGAGGAAAACCTTGTTCATAACGAAGTAATACTATGAAATGACGCCAATTGCAATTGCCAGGATCCACTTTACGCTTGAGTCATCGCAGTTCATTCAAGGTCACGCCAGTGGAACTTGAACTCCACATTAATCTCCATTTTCATTGCCGTGCCTTGCTCTTCGGCTCCCTCTAACGCCGCTGTAGCTCGCTGCAGCAAGCCAGAGCCTGCAATTGAAACCTAACTGAGATTGGAGCACTGTGAATGGCCTTTCTCTGATGTCCTAACTCTTTCACCGTGCCCCTGTTTTTCAGGCTGGATTCAGAGAGATAAAATTACCCCTTTAGCCTCAGACCGGACCTCCAGGTGCTCATTAGGGCTTTTCACCACCGTCAATGTTCCCCTACACACCTATGTGACATGATGTATATGAGAATATACATGAACATCCAACCCCATAATGCTCTGTGTGCTTTAGAGTCGATCTGTTTTATAACTTCTTCTCCTCTCTCTCTCTCTCTCTCTCTCTCTCTCTCTCTCTCTCTCTCTCTCTCTCTCCTCTCTGCTACAGGGACGAACAGCACAAACACAGTAGGCGGACCGGGCCAGGGGCAGAACCAAACGCAGCCACCGTCCACTGCGTCCCAGAGCCGCAAAGGCACCTTCACGGACGACCTGCACAAGCTGGTGGACAACTGGGCCAGAGACGCCATGAACCTGTCGCAGGGCAAAAGAGGCTCGAAACCCCAGCAGCAGACCCCGTCTCAGGGCCACAGCTATGAGGTAAAGTTCTGTCACACTGGCTATATTAGTCAGGTTCTAATGTAGGTGAGGAGACCTGGGGTGCAGTCAGGGTCTCAATTTTTCATGTTCAGAGCTCCACCGCAGGAGATCTTTCACTCCAACTCCTGCAAAGCATATCTTCTAAGAGCTGGCTTTGCTCACAGGGGTATTGCTATGCTGGGACAGATTTGGGTCTCCTAGTCCAGGTGAAGGGAACGTTTCATGCTAGCACCCCCAAAAACTCAAATCTCCAACAGTTTGGGGGGAAAAAAGTCAAGTGTCACAATACTTTTGTTTATCTCCTGTACATTTCCAAAACTCTATATAATTTATATATTTCGAAATATAATTTAATCTTGTGTCTCCTCAGATGATTCCTTCTGGAAGCATGGCCCGCAAGTTCTCCGCTCCGGGTCAGTTGTGTTCCAGCTTATCTTCATCCATGACCAACCCTCCTGCTACCTCTATGGGGTCACGTAAAGGCACGCTTTGCCCTGCGCCTCAATACGGCTTCCCCTCTGCACCTTACAGCGGCCCGTGGGCCAGTGTCTCGGCCGTGCACACTCAGGCCATGGGCCAGTTTCCCCCGGCCCCAGGCGCTCTGCAGGCCTTCCACATCAACTCGCTGCAGAAATCAGTCAGCAACCCGGGAGGGAATAATTTAAGGACCACATAAGGATGGGTCTAGCCTGTTCTAGGCCATGAGAAAGAGAAGAGAAGAGAAGAGAGAGAGAGAGAGAGAGAGATGAACTGGTGGTGAGACTGGTGTGAGCTTAGGCACGTGTGTTGCTCTTTTTGGAATCAAAGCCAGGGTTTGTGTACACGTAAACACACCTTGTGTGGATGCATCACTCCTGCACTTACTCTGGTCCACAATGTTACGAGAAGGAAAGAGAGACGATGGAAGCAATGTGAAAGCAGCCAAAGAGCGGACAGTGACTTTTTTCTTTCTTCCTTTCTTTCTTTCTTTCTTTCTTTCTTTCTTTCTGTTTGAAAGTTTCATGAACGTGTAAAGCGATGTTGCTCCAGAGTAGCCTGGGGACTCACTCGCTAAGCTTGCCCTCACACCCTTTTAGCCGGCTGAGGTCCCTGGAACCGACGATGGAAGAAGAGTTGAAAAGAAGGAAAAAAAAATGAGGAAGTTGACGGATTTTGTCGCTTCTCCGTTAGAAAACATTTCTGCCGTTGTTTGGTATCTGCTCTAAAGCTATGTAATGCAATAATGATAAAAGTCAATCAAATGCCCTTTTTTTTCTTTTTTTTAATACAGGAAGTGACCTTTATTAGAAAAAAAATCAATTCTACATGTAGAGCTTCTTTCTCTCTCTCTCTCTCGCGCTCTTTTTTTTTTTTTTTTTTTTATAAATATATTTAGGGGGAAAAAATAATTGGGATTGTGATATTTTAAAATTCTGTGGATTTTTCACGTGTTTAGAGGCAATTCAGCCACCCCTGTAAGTACAGTATAAAACTCCCAGCATGCTTTTTAGTGCACAGTTACGCATACCGTCCACCTCCATCTTTTCCTCTTGGGAGTTTTATACGCCCCCAAAAAAAACGATAATGTATACAGTTTGAGCACAGAGACTGGAGGTAATGTGGTGAAGTGTTAATGCTAGGTGAAGATGGGTTTTGGTGGTGGGAGGGGGGGTTTGCCTGTCTGGCTTGTTCAAGCGAAGCTTTATATCTATTAACAGCTTTTATAATCGTGAGCGCATTAGGGACCTCTTTACGACTGGTTGCTCTCTTTTTTTTTTTTTTTTTTTTTATTGTATGTTTAAATGAGAAAAGTTGTGTTCTGTACGGACCTGTATTTATCCATCAGTTATTGATGTTGAAACACTGTGATTTATTATAAATGTTGTTGGACAACATACGTTTAAAGCAATGGTAGAAAAAGGGTGGAAAGAATAAGGATTTCTTGGTATTAGGTAACAGGTGATGTAAGGCTAGCTATTACCTTATTACAGAAATTATTGGAGACACTTTAACCCCACCCCCACCCTCTTTTTACCCCTCCCTGGCTCGGTCTTTGTACCGCTTTCATTGTATTAGATAAATGTGAATGTATAACGGTTTCATTTAACCTACTTGAATATTCCCCCCTTCCCTTCTTTTTTTTTTTCTTTTTCCTCTCCAGTGAGTGGACTGGAGATTCTAGTGCCTTGCTTCTTTTATGTTCCCTTTTGCTACTTTTTTTTTTGCTTTGTAATTGATCTCATGGCAGCAGAGGCGCGTCGGGGGCCTGGTCAGGTGTTCGTGTGAGGGTCACTGCTATGAACAGAATCGGATATTCCGGTTAATGTATCGGTGTAAAGATTAACAATGTTCTGGTGATGTGTATATATATAACGTGTTACTGTGTGTGTGTTGGGGGTGTTTAAACTGTTTATAGTGTTACAATCTAAAAGCTTTTGGCCTGCACTAGACTTGGGATATATAGATGTGGATGTTAATGTTCTCAGATCAGTTGACACACACCCCGCCACCCTCTTTTAAGGACCTGTGTGTTTATAATCGGCACAAGTACGATAAATCCTGTAAGATAGCAACAACATCGAGACTGAAATTATTGTTATAACAATGAGAATCGTTTTTGACAGTAACAGTGGGACCAAGTGAGGGTCATATGCCCCAACTGGTGACCATTGGCGTTTTTTTGGGTTGCTGATAAAAATGCTTTGGCGTTTAACACCAAGTCGATGATGGCAATATTTCTGGCGGGAATTCCTCTACAAAAATCATTTGTTGGTGATCTAGCATACTGCATGTTCTCCAGCTAGCTGTTTAGTTGACACAGGAGCTCTAACTCAAGATAGAGAAGTGTAAGAGGGTTCTGCAGGAGGTAAGCAAGAACACTGAGCTACCCCATGTTGTATACTGTGTCCCATATCAAAGCTTTTGTTTTTTGTTGTTGTTTTTTGGCATAGACAAGCCGTCTGGGTCCGCGCTCACAGGAAGTACGGTAGCCTTGTGGATGAGAAGTGTCCAGCTCGGGGAAGTAAGTCGAGAGAAGCTGGTAGATGGAGAGGAATTTCAGATTACTAATCTATCATTTTCAGGGTTGGGATTCTGTCTGCATCTCTGTCGTACCATTGAGGAGAAGATGAAAGTCGAGTTCAATAGTAGAACCAGGAAAGGGAATGTGTGTAATAGGTGGGACCCGGGCACCACGAGACCGCCCTCTGCTGCGCCGCTTTCCTACTTCCCCTGCCCATTAACTCATTCAGTTTTATTGTATTAAAAAAAAAAAAAAAAACTGCCTTGTGCTTTCCATGCAGATCAGTAGCTTGTTTTAAAGGTCTTTCTATCAGTAGCAAGATACCACTTTCAGCAAAAAATCAAAAGCCCAAGCAGAACAACGGGCTTGTGTAGAACTTGTGCGTAGACTTTATTCACGTCCAACAGAAAAAAAAACAAAAAAAAAACAGCAGCTTTAGAAATCCATAGAGCGGCATAAGCATGCCACAAAGGCGTAGAGCAGTGAACCTCGTCGTCATTAGCTACCGATCGCCGATAGTAGCTGCTAGATTTACACGCCATTGCCTTAAAGCTTAGCCGTCTGCATCTGGTACAGGGGGAAAACAAAAACATCCCGTTCATTAATAGTCTATAACTACGAAACAGATTCACCTTTTACACTCTGTCGCTCTTTCTGATGTTTAAAAACCTGGGTTTCACTGCTTTATCTGTAAACTCGAGACCACAGTGATAATTAGTATGGGTTTTTTCCGTTTCTTTCGTCGTCGTTTTTTTTTTTTTTACGTTAAATTTGCATTCGAACGAAACCCACACGACTAGAATGCGAGTGCCATCCTTACATTTCCCATGAGTTGTAGTTTGCTACGACACGAACCCGAGCACCTTGTTTACCGTTTAGAAAAGTGATATATTTAGTAGAATATGCAATATATCTAATAATGGGATACACTGGGTAGAGACCATGTCCCTGGTTTACTCCAGTAGTGAGGAGAATTTACTGAATTCACACACGTTATTACTCCATTATTTAAAAGTACATCACTTTTTTTTTTGTGTGTGTTTGGAATGTAGACACTGCTTTTATTTTTTTTACATATTTGTTTACATCTTCACCATCCAACTCAAAAACCCGCCACTTAGCAAAGTGCCAATATGCAGAAATTGGGGTTCACTGCACCACCTGACACATTCAGATTCAGTAAACATGCTCGTCGGTTCATCAGTGATCTTTTACCTTCACAGCGGTCTCCTGCGTCATTTAAAACCAGTTTTCATTTTGTCTCCTGTTGACAGAAATATATCCGAACAGTGTGTTTACTTAATGCTACTGACCTGTCATTAAGTTATTTTGTTTTGTACTACTATCTGACTTTTTTGTTTTACATTGTCGTGTCTCTGCCATTTAGTGACTTCAGTTCTGTGATTTATTTTTATTTTTTTCCTCCATTCACTATTTAACATTGTGAAAAATGTCTTCAAAAAAAAGTTGAATAAAATAAAAACAAAACAAAAAAAAACTTAATGAATCCTTGGCAGCGTTGAACTGTTTAATGGTTGTTCGCTTCGTATGAAACCGCAATTTGCGCTTTAATAATATACGATTTGTTACTTAATTTATAAATTGAATAAATGAAAAGCGTTTAAATAAATCACTGTTTGGCTTTGATGAGTGGATAAAGAGCATCCTGGGCTAAAAACATCTGAACCTTGGTGTAACTTCTACTGTTACAGGACATTTTTATTATTTTATATATATATATATATATATATATATATATATATATATATATATATATATATATATATATATATATATACATACACACTGTGTGCACAATTATTAGGCAAGTAAATATTTTGACCGTATCATCATTTTATTCATAATTTCCAAGTCCAATCTGTATAAACTTGAATGCTTATTGGATTTAATGCATATCAGGTGATGTGTATTTGTGTAATAAGGGAGGGTGTGGCCTAAGGAGATCAACACCCTATATCAAGGTGTGCATAATTATTAGGCAGATTCTTCTCCTCAGGAAAAATGGGCCAAAAAAGAGATTTAACTGACTCTGAAAATCAAAAATTGTAAAAAGACTTTCACAGGAATTCAGCAGTCTTGAAATTTCTAAGATATTGGGACGTGATCACAGAACCATCAAATGTTTTGTAGCAAATAGTCAACAGGGTCTCAAGAAACATGTCGAGAAGAAAAGACGACGCAAATTAACCAATCAAACATGAAGCTACCAGGAACCCAGTCCTCCAGTGCTGCCATATTCCACAACTGCAACCTACCTGGAGTGTCAAAAAGTTTGAGGTGTTCAGTTCTCAGAGACATGGCCAAGGTAAGAAAGGCTGAAACCCGACCACCTCTGAACAAGACACAAGTTGAAACGTTAAGAATGAGCCAAGAAATATCTGAAGACAGGTTTTTCAAAGGTTTTTTGGACTGATGAGATGAGAGTGACTCTTGATGGACCAGATGGATGGACCCGTGGTTGGATCAGTAACGGACACAAAGCTTCACTTTAATTTAGACACCAGCAAGGTGGAGGTGGGGTACTGGTATGGGCAGGGTTAATAAAGATGAGCTAGTTGGACCTTTTCGTGTTGAAAATGGACTCAAAATCAACTCTCAGACCTACTGCCAATTTTTAGAAGACACTTTCTTCAAGCAGTGGTAAAGGAAAAACTCTGCGTCTTTCAAGAAGACTGATTTTTATGCAAGACAATGCTCCATCACATGCATCAAAGTTCTCCACTGCGTGGCCAGTAAAGGCCGTAAAGATGAAAAACTAATGACATGACCCCCTTCTTCTCCTGACTTCAACCCTATTGAGAACTTTTGGGCCCTTCTTAAGCAGGAAATGTACAGTGAAGGTAAACAGTGCACCTCTCTGAACAGTGTCTGGGACGCCGTGGTTGCAGCCGCACAAGAAGTTGATTCTGACCAGATCGAGAAACTGTCTGACTCCATGAATGGAAGCCTTGTGACTGTTCTGGAAAAGAAGGGTGGCTTTACTGGTCACTGAGGTTTTCTTCTTGAAATTTCAGAAATGTTTATTTATAAATTGAGTTTGTTTATTATTCTCACTTTAACAGGTGAAAATAAACTAAAGTTTAAAGTAAATAAAAGTGAGATGGGAAAATCTTTGTTTTTCATTTAGTTGCATAATAATTCTGCACGCTAATAGTTGCCTAATAATGGTGTACATGTAGATCTTCTATGAAGAAAGCCACAACTTCACTTTTACTACTTAAATGTTCAGGTTTGAGGGTTCGTTAACATTTTGGATTGATCAAGAGCCCTGTAGATGTACAATAACAAAATTAATCCTCAAAAATACAACTTGCCTAATAATTGTGCACACAGTGTGTGTATATATATATATATATATATATATATATAATATATATATATACTGTATATTAGGGCTGTCAATTAATTTAAATATTAATTAATCGTATGATTAATCGCAACTGAGTTTAATTCTCTCATACTGACCACTGGATGTTCAACATGCACCTCATGGTAAAGAGTCTTTGAGGATCAAACAATTAGAATTGTTGGTCACCACTTATATGTCCGAGGCTGTAAGAAGATCAGTATCATCCTGAAACTGAGTAACAGTACAGTGTTCAGGGTCATACAGAGGTTTTCTGAGACGGGTTCCACTCTGAACAGATCTCACAAGGGTCCACCAAAGAAGTCGAGTCCTCGTGTTGTGCGTCAGATGCAGAAGCTGCTTCATAAAACAGACGCATGATGGCTGCAGCATTGCTTTAGATGTCGCTGAAGTTAGAGATCAGACCTTACACACACACACACACACACACACTGCAACAAGTTTGTGTGCAGGCCGTCGTCCCAGAAGGACCCTCTTCTGAAGCTGCTCACAGGAAACCTGTAAACAGTTTGCTGAAGAACAACCTGTCCAAGAGCATGAATTACTGGAACCATGTCCTGTAATCTGATGAGACTGAGATAAACTTACTTGGCTTCAGTCAAGCATGGTGGTGGTAGCATCATGGTCTGGGGCTGCATGTGTGCTGCTGGTACTAAGGAGCCGTGGTTCATTGAGGGAAACATGGATTCCAGCATGTACTGTAACATTCTGAAGGAGAACATAATGCTGACTCTTCACAAACAGTTTTCTCAACATAATAACGGCCCCAAACACACCATCATGATGACGCCTGCCTTAATGAGGAGGTGGAGGTGACCAAGCATGTCTCCAGACCTGAACCCTATTGAGCACCTGTGGGATCCTCATTATGAAGGAGTGGAAGAGGATCCCAGCAACAACCTGTGCAGCTCTGGTGAATTCCATGTTCAGGAGGATAAAAGCAGTGATAGATAACAATGATGTTTACATGACACAGTTTCGACATGTTCACTGAGGGTGTACTTACTTTTGTTACCGGTTATTTAGACAATAATGGCTGTATGGATAGTAAATCAGTACTGCTACACAAACTGCACTCTGATACTCGTGTGTGTGTGTGTGTGTGTAGACAGTATAATATACACATGACAATGCCTCTGCATAAAGCCAGCTCTCTTCATGAAGATCTGCTTTACATGGTTTGGAAGTGTGTGGAAGATCTCCTGCTGTAGAGCTCTGATCTCAACCCTGTTGAGCATGATGAATGTGAACACTGACTGCACTCCCAGACCCCTCACCTTCTCACCTATATTTAGTACCTGACTTTACCAACACTCTTGTGATTGAATGAGCACAAATCTCCTAAAGGTTCAGTAGAACATCTTCCCAGAAGAATGGAGGTTATTTTAACAGCAGATATGCTCTAAATGTGCTATGGGATGTTCTAAAAGCTTATTAATCCATCCCTGGAATTGGCTGCTATACCAGGTATTAATTGGATGATGCATCATTCTTTGTAGAGCAGAAAGCTGGTAGGAGAAATTCCAGTATCAGCTACATCCATGTACCAGGGGTCTAGGGATCACTTCAGCTTCATAAGCTTGTGCTCCAGAACATCTGATCACATGCACATTATCAACTTGTGCTGTTAATATCATGAGCAGCAGCTACGCTAATTTCTCTCCACTGCTTCTCTTTCTCTCCCCATCCTGAGGAATTCTGAGTTTGCTCCAGCTCCAGTCACCTCCCACCTCATGAAGATTGTGGAGCTTTGAAGAAGTAGATGCCCACAAACATCCCGAACCATCTAGAGACGTACCAGCGCCAATTGGATCCCACTTCATGTGGAGTTTAAACACTGGACCTCCTTGAGTGTTTAAAGGCTCTGGCATGGAGAAGCTGGTGTTGGATCTGTAATGATCTCAGATGTTGTGCTGTTTTATGAGTTGCTCAGTAGCTCCTGGTTCCATAAACTCAAATCACACACTCCAGTGCTCATGTTAGTTCTCACTCTCCAGTGTTCTGTATTGCTTAAAGACTATAATCACACTCTTGATGTCACCCAAATGAGGATGGGTTCCTTTTTTGAGTCTGGTTCCTCTCAAGGTTTCTTCCTCATAACATCTAAGGGAGTTTTTCCTTCACCACAGTCGCCACGGCTGCTCATCAGGGATAAATACACACCGTTCATCTTAACTGTTAAATTCTGTAAAGCTGCTTTGAGACAAAAAGCGCAATAGTAATAAACTTTACTACTATGGAGGGTTCCATGCATATTGGAACCAGGAAAATAACATGGTACGGTTACAGAGTTGATCTCCAAATCTCTAACTCCATGGGCATGTGAAGTTTGTTGGATGATTCAAAAAAAGCACAACGTTTCTGATAATGTAGCCTTTAATTTCAACTAATTTCATTACAGGTTAAATGAGGATGCATAGGTGCTCTAATTACAAGAAGAACCTGAACTCAGCTACAGCTTCACTTTGGCTAGTAAATAAAACACAAGACCCTGAATAAATAATAAGGCATAATTTTTCATTTTCAAAGCTTCATCCACCCCTGATTCCGTCTGGATTCACCGCGATATGAACCGATTCTTCATAATTTAACACTCAGTATCTTCTCCACAATAAAACATCGACAGAATCGAAATGATAAATTAAAGCAAGTCGCCTACTTCCTATTTTCCTTTTTGGTTTCTCTTTATATATAATATATAATTATATAAACAAAAAAAATATATATAGATTCACTCTTTATTCAATAGTACACATTCGTTTCCAGGCTTTAATCCGGACCGCGCTAGTCGTCTATCTTTGCTAACATCGCGATCGCTTTAAAGTCAAATCACAGGATATAATCGATAAAATCGGCTTCCGTTGCGTTTATTAGAACAGTGAGTTGTGAGATCTGCAGAGCGATTAAAGGATGAAACTCGATGAGAGATTATAGCGTATAGCGAATGCCTTCTTAGATCCCGCTGTCCTGTTTGTCGTATCACCCAGGTGAAGACTTGCTGCTCAGATGATGCAGTCCATGATGTGGATTTGCAGACTGTCCAGATCGGGAAGGACTTCGCCACATTTCGGACAGGCGTGCTCGGGAATGTTGACCTGCTGCTGCCAGTCAACTACGAGAGAAAAAGTATATATAGTAGCGTGAAGTTCATCGGGTCTTCATTTTTTTTTTTACCAGCGTGCCGAATTCTGATTGGTGTAACAGGAACTCGGATATGAGGAATACCTCCTCATACATTATTTCTCCAATTTTGTATTTGCTAAAAAAAAAACATCTGCAAGGAGTCTCCAGATCTCCATTATCTACCTGACTTTACTAACAGCCTTGTGGCTCAATCTCCACAAGCACATTTTGAGATCTAGTGGAACATCTTCATGGTCAGGTGTCCACAAACGTTTCACCATACTATTTTATTCCATGATTACTATAAAATCTGATATAATTTTTACTTATCACGCTTCAGTTGCTGAATATATTGAGCTGCTTTACCTCTGCCTCCCTGCAGGTGGTGGTGAGGTGAGGAATCGTTTGGGTTTGCACCACGGGCCACATGTCTCCTCTGCATCTCGCTCATAGACTGCCTGTGCCAGAAATTACACATCGTATCAGCTTCATACAGACCGATTCAGAGCAAACGGATGCACACAGACAGCTCGTACCTTCCCATCGACTCCATGTCGTCCTGTAGCTGGATGTTCTGCTTCTTGATAAACTCCAGCTGAGCAGCCAGGCGCTCTTTCTCCTCGTGGATCTTTTCCCTTGCGGCGCGCTCGGCGTAGAAGTCTGAGGAATACACCTCTGCCTGTGAGCACACACACACACACACACACACACACACACAGTAAATGAGTTTTGAAGGTAATGAAATTTAACTACAATATCCACCTTCGATACAACTAAGAACGAATGATGCAAAGAACCTATTAATGCTGCAGAATCACGAATGACCAGTAGATGGCAGTGTAAAGTAAATTTGGGATTAAATTAATTTTTTGGTGGGAATTATGAATCTGTTTTCTTATCAAATTGAGTATATGAAAAATCACTGGTGGAAACAATTGTGTTTAATAAAGAGGAGTTTGAAGGTGTATTTAAGGAGCTCACAGTCTTTCCACGATAGATGCTGCAAACTAGTCGTTCACTGAGTTCACTATTCATGAGCTGTAATAAACGTTCAGTTCAACACTGAACATTCCAAAAAAAAACATCGAGATTCTATCTAGTTTTCTTTCGTATTGCAGTAACTGTTTTTTCTCTGAAAGTTCTGAAAAATCTGATTTGAAGCTCTCGTCCTGAATCTGCATGATTGTGTGCACTGTGATGCTCCAGCTGACTGCAGGAAAAAGCAGGAGTTACAGAGAAGAAATAAACCCGGCACTGCACCTGAGCCTTAAACACAGAGACCGTCTCCAGTTCTTTGTCTTTCTCGCACAGTTCTTGCTTCATCATGTCGATCTTTTGCTGCTTGTCCGCTAAAGCCTGTTCCGCTGCAGCCATTCTGGTTTGAAGCTCACTGTACTCCTCACGTGATACGTTCCCCTGGAAACCACACACACACACACACACACACACACACACACACACACACACACACACACACACACACACACACACACACACACACAATTTACTACATTACAAAAATGGACAGGTTTCCCCACTCGATCCCGGCCCTCAAACTAAAATATATATAAATAAATAAAATGAACGTGTGATCGGTCACCTGACGTTTCTTGTTCTCTTGCTGAAGTTCTTCATAATCCTCAAACAGCTTGGTGTACGCGTCCTTCAGCTGGGCCAAATCGTTCCTGATGTGGGCGGGAATAAAACACACGCTGTTTATATTTCAGTGTTTATTTTATACTGAAGGCATTTGGCAGACACACTTATCCAGAGCGACATGCAAAGCAGGGAGCCTTGTTTAAACCGGCGTGGTGGTGCTGGGATTTAAACTCATAACCTTCAGCTCAGAATGGCTCTAGAACTTGACCTAGATGGAACTGGACATCGGGACACATCTCAGCATATTCCCTCAGCACTGCTACATTACTATATCCGGAGTGACCTCATTTATACACCGAGCAGGTGAGACTTCACGGCTTTTGCTCAAGGACCTGACAGTGTTAGCTTAGTGGTGCTGGGATTTGAACTCATGACCTTCTGATCGGAAAGAACAACATCTTAACCAGTAACTTCCCATACCAAAACATTGCATTAATTGAGATTCATTTTGACTCACATGCATTATACAAACAGAACTCACACCTTTCGTCCAATCAGATTTTAAAATTCAGTATAACCGAGACCGTGTGTTTAATGTTTGCCCGCTGTTCAGACCTTTCCTCCTGAACTTTCTTCTGCTCCAGTTTGCTGGCCGACTGCATGCTCTCCAGCTGCACCTTCAGTCTGTCGTTCTCAGCCTGCAGCTGCGCTCTGTCGCCGAGCTGAGTCTTCAACGTGCCAAGGTCCTGCTCCAGCTCCTTACACCTGCATGATCATCTCAGTATTATTACACCCTCACAGAGGTGATTTATTAACACACTGCAACACATATGCATAATACAGTATCTACTGAAGCTTTAAAGAAGCATCACATCTGCCTGTGCTCAAAGCCTGCTCCATGAAGATCTGCTTTACACTGTTCGGAGTAAAAGATCTCCAGCTAGAGAGCTCCGACCTCAACTGCCCTATTGAACATGAATATGAACGCTGACTGCACACCCAGGCCTCCTCACTTCCTCACCTACGTTCGGTTACTTTGTAGATCAATGAAATGTTGAATGGGATGTTAAAAAAAACACATAGCAAACGTATTCTCAGGTGTCCACAAACTTTTGCCCAAATAGTGTATCTATGAAATATATGCTTTTGGGATGCACTTGTCTGTACATGCAGATGTTTAGTAAGAGAGACCTGTCCTGGAGGTTCTTTTTCATGTTCTCCGCCTCGTCCAGTTTACTCTGAGCCTGCTGCAGCTCTTTGAACAAATTCATCAACTGTGTCTTCAGGGTCTCCACCTCCGAGGCTGACTGAAACACACACATGGGCAGAGTAAGCTCCAGCAGAACACTGGACACTGTGGTGGTCTTTTCTATTCAGACATCATCAGATTTCTCAGCTCTAACTCACTTTGGCCGTTTCCTCCTCCGAGATCTTGCTCTGCGTTTCCTTTGTAGCAGTCACACAGGACAAAGACGTCTGGGTTCCACTCTCGCTGGTGGGTTCCTTCATCTCCAGTTCTGCAATCCTTTAGGAAAGAACATGGATGAAGACAAAAGTGTGTAAACCATATGTTTATTCTTCAAAAACATTGTGCAAGATGGTTCTACAGCACTGAATGCAAACGTACATCCTATAAAACACAGACCACATGCCCTAGACACCTGACCATAAGTACGGTATGTGCTTTTTGAGCATCTCATTCCACATCGAGTTCCCATGCTCTTCTAAATCTCTCCACTCTTCTGGGAAGATGTTCCACTAGATTTTGTTGTGTGTTATGGATATTTGTGTTCATCAGCCACAAGGGTGTTATGAAAGGCAGGTACTGATGTAGGTGAGGAGACCTGGGGTGCAGTCAACATTCACCCCAAAGGTGTTCAGTAGGGATAAGATCAGAGCTCTATAGCAGGAGATCTCCAAAGCATGTAAACCAGATCTTCTTAAGAAGCTCACTTTGGGCACCTCACCATGCTGAAACAGGTTTGAGTTTCCAAGTTTGAGTGAATGCTAAATTGTATTATAGCGCCATCTAAAGACGTCCTGAAAGATTGAGAGCCTCCAGATTTGTGGAAACAGTTTGGAAAAGATCCACATAGAGCAGGAAAGAGGAGGTGTCCCAAAACTTTTGGAAATGTAGTGTATTTTACGGTCAGGTGTCCACAAACTTTTGACAGTGTATATGATTAGAATGAACACTCCGGACTTTAGTACTGATAGTGTGTGTGTGTGTGTGTGTGTTTCTACCTCTTTTGTGCAGCCTGGAATTGGAGTTGCAGCTGCTCTTTCTGCTGCGTTTCGATTCTCAGAGACTGTAGGAGCTGACTCACTGTCTGCTCCTCTGACTCCAGCCTGGACCCAGCCATGTCGAATTTAATCCTGCACACACAAACACAGTTTAACCATATCCTCTGACCTTCATGATTTCTTTCATTCCCATGTATCGGTATATAAAACTGAATTGGGGGGGGTCTTCATGATCTGATTCGACTCGTCATATCAGATTGATGTAATATAACGATAAAGGGTTTAAACAGATGTAAATGCAACCTACATGCTCAATGCAGAAGGGTCTTTCTGAGGAGGCAAATCTCTGGTCACGTTCATCTCACCCTCCTACAAAACATACAGTTATTAAACGTGTCTTAACAAATCTACAGGATGTAATAGTAATAGATGCACGATATATTGTTGCTCTGAAGTATCGTGATAAAAAATTTGGAAACACTTCGTCTTTTTAATGATTTTTGAGACGCATGTTCCTTCTGTTTCTATGGAACAAACTTGGTAAAAGGTACAAACACGCAAGAATTGGAAAGAGACTGGAAGAAAGTTCTGGAGTCCAAATGTACATTTTTGGATCTAACAGAAGAACTTGTGTAAGATGTGATCAGACTCCATCACCCCTCACAGTCAAACATGAAGGTGTGAGACGTCTGGAAAGTGAAAGAAGTACTAAACCAACATGGCAATCCTTCCAACACCATTTAATCCCCTCTAGACTGCGGCTAATTGGAACCGACTTCACCGTACGACAAGACGATGAGACGTCTGGAATATCGTCTGGAGTATCGTCTGGAGTATCGTCTGGAGTATCGTCTGGAGTATCGTCTGGAGTATCGTCTGGAGTATCGTCTGGAGTGATATCTACTATGGAAGGACCTGCTCAGTATTAAAAGCAGTAGTTACAGTATTTCAGCTGCATGTTTGGAGAAACAAACTGTCCGGATGCTGAAAGTGTGAACAGCTGTTCTTGATTCTAAAGGAGGATTTCTCAGTGAAAAAGTGGAACATCTGGATATTTGCTTGGTCAAAGTAAATCTTTATACCGTTTCATTACCAAATTTGTTGCATAGATACAAAAGGAACATGTCTCTCAAAAACCATCGAAGACTAGGAGTTTCTGAAACTTTCATCGTCAAAAAACTCAAACCCAATTGGGTTCTCTGGAACCGCAAATTCCAATTGGCTCACATTTTTTTCAGAAATGAGTTCTGATTGGCTGCCAATTTAAAATAGCTTTCAGTTAAAACTTCTGCAACTGACGGCATTATGTAATATATTACAATAAAATCTTTACCAGGTGTCAATAGACAGTCTCAAAAGTATATGTACAGTGTCCTCAACAAAAATATTGGCACCCTTGTTAAATAGACAAAAAAGGCTGAATTTTTTGTTAAACTTTTAGTTTGAAAATTCTTAAGAATACACAACAAAATTATTTTTAAGATTCCCAATAAATATATATATGTGCCACAATTATTGGTACCTCTACATTATGAGTAAATTCCCATAGATATTATATTAATTCCATTAGTACAAACAGATCACTAGAAGAAGGAGATCGTTTAATCAAGGCTCTGTGTTTCAGAAGGGGCATAAACATGAGGAACATATTAGTTCCTTTGGTCATCAATCACACGGGATAAAACACGACGAGTCACAGCTTTTACTGCTCATATTCACTGAAGGTGCCAATATTAATGGAGGTCACTGTATGTTTGGTTTTGTCACATATTGGCATGATTTTTCTTCAAAATCGTGAAGCCCTAACGCATACGAGAATTCTTTCACGTGAAGGTACGAAGGTGTTTCATGTGTGCGTGTCCTCACTGCAATGCGAATCTCGATGAAGGAATCTTCCGGAGACGCCTGGTTCATCTTCAGCTGCAGTTCAGAGTTTAGAGCTACCAGGTCACTTTTCTCAGCCTGCAGACGCACGATTTGACTCATTAACGCCTCCAGCTTGGCCTGCAGACCACCACCTTCACCCTGGAGAACATCAGACTCATAAGTCTCTAGGTAACAACAGCCTTTAAAGCAGCACACTGATCAAAATGTTGGGTTTTGAGTGAAGCATATTTCAGAGTAATAACGTCTACAGCAGCTTCAGCGCATTATAATTACACAATCATCATCAATTATCACCATCATTCCACCTGTCACATGTTCAGCAGTGAGCTGTATCATCCTTTCCTAATTTCCTAAAATTGCATCCACACTTCCTCTTTTTTCCCGGGACTGTCTGATATTGACTGCAGAGGTCAACGTAGATCTACAACGCTGTGCATTATTAGCACGACAACCACGGTTGCTAGTTAACCCTATTTTATCATTTTGCTAAAAAATAAAATAAAAATGCACTCATTGTGAGAAAATATGGGATTCTTTGGATCCAATGTTGGGAAGATTAGATTTAGATTAGATCTAAATGACACCCAATGAAGCATTTAAAAGAGGCAAAAATGTTTATCCACAGAAGCTCTCTGCTAAGCTAGCTAGCATACACCCACCATAATACTGTGTACCAATACAATACAAACCTACAGAGAAATAGATTATAGTCTTATTAGCATTAGGCTTGTGGTTTGATCCGTGTTTGATATCGTCGTTTGATCTCGTCGTTTGATCTCGTCGTTTGATCTCGTCGTTTGATCTCGTCGTTTGATCTCGTCGTTTGATCCCGTGGTTTGATCCCGTGGTTTGATCCCGTGTTTGGATCTCGTGTAAACATATTGTACTTTTACTAAAACATACTTTTCCAGCCATATATGGTTCTTCGTCAAACTTCAACCACAAACTTGGAGGCACGCAGTTTTACAGGAGGTCTTTAGTTGCTGTAGTGTGAAATTCCACTCACTTGAACTAGGAGACCCAAACTTGTTCCAGCATGAATTTGTGACTTATGTAGTTCCATACATTAGTGACTCAATAAAAGATACTTGGAAGCCATGATAAAGTATATGTAAGCAGTGATCTCACCTCGGCACCTGAATGCTGTTTCTCCATCTCCTGTACACGCTTCTTCAGCAGCTCGTTCTCGCTTTCCAGAGTTTGGACTCTGTGCTTGGCCTCCTCGAGTCGCTTCTCCAGGAACCCTCTCTCCTCCTTCTGCTTCTCTTTCCAAGCAGATAGACCCTCAAACCTCTCCTTCATCGACAGGTTAGTCTGCTTCAGGGCTTCTGTGCACCAGATTTAGATGGGAAGGTCAGTGTGTTACAGAGTGTGTGTGTTTCTTATGATCCTTCTGAGCAAGTTGGGGATATCAGATCAGTATTACATCTAAACACCAACTGTCTGTGGTGGTCTCTTTCTGGTGAAGTCTGTCTGTAGTGGTCTTTCTGTCTGATGGTCTTTCTCTCTGTGGTGAACTCTGTCTATGGTTATTGGTCTCTCTCTGTCTATAGTGGTCTCTCTGTCAGTCTGTGGTGGTTTTTCTGTCTGTGGTGGTCTCTCTGTCAGTCTTTGGTGGTCTCTCTGTCAGTCTGTGGTGGTTTTTCTGTCTGTGGTGGTCTCTCTGTCAGTCTGTGGTGGTCTTTCTGTCTGTCTTGTGATCTCTCTGTTGTGGTCTTTCTGTCTCTGATGGTCTCTCTTTCTGTCTGTGGTGGCCTCTCTATTTTCTGTACTTTGTCTGTAGTGGTCTCTCCATTTGATGGTCTCTCTGTGGTGATCTCTGTCTAAGGTGCTTGGTCTCTGTCTGTCTATGATGGTCTCTCTGTTTGTCTTTTGTCAGTTTTGTGGTCTTTCTGTCAGTCTGTGGTGGGCTCTGTCTCTGGTGGTCTCTCTGTCAGTCTGGTGGTCTTTCTGTCTAGCTGTGGTGGTCTTTCTGTCTGTCTGGTGGTCTTTCTGTCTAGCTGTGGTGGTCCTTCTGTCTGTCTGGTGATCTCTGTTGTGGTCTCTCTGTCTCTGGTGGTCTCTTGGTCTGTCTGTAGTGTTCTCTCTGTGGTGATCTCTGTCTATGGTGCTTGGTCTCTCTATGTCTTTGTATCTCTCTGTCTGTGGTCTGTCTGTCTCTGGTGGCATCTCTGTCAGTCTCTGGTGGTCTCTTTGTTTGTCTCTGAATGGCTCTCTGTCTATCTATAGTGGTCATTCTGTCTGTGGTGATCAAGGTCAATTGTGGTCTCTCAGTCTGTAAAGGTCTTTCTCTTTGTGTCTTTAGTGCTTGGTTTCTGTCTATATGATGGTGTCTCAGTCTGTCTGCAGTGGTCTTTCTGTCTCTGGTGTTCTCTCTACCTGTCTGTGGTGGTCCTTCTTGTGTAGTGATTTCCTTATACACACCTTTGAGCTCCCGGTTCTCCTTGATGAGGATGTTCATCTGCTGCAGCGTCTCCTCGACATGTGGCTGGCCAGAGCTCTGAGACTGAGCTGGATGAGACAGATCCCCGTTCATCATCGGGGAATCTGAGGCCATCTTACTGCCAAAAACACTAAAAATGTGTAAAATAAATAAAATAGCACCACACAAAGCAAACCAGGTAAACAAACAAGACTAAAGAGGAAACTCGGCTTGTCATGGGGGGTGAGGGGGGAGAGAGGGGGGGGGACCTGTGGCCTATAACACATACTGCTCTTCTGCTCTTCTGCTTAACTTTTACTTTCGTTTCGTCCTCGGTGTTTTGAAAAACATTACCAGACATGACACATGAGATCATCTCCAGAGGATTGTCAGAACATCTAGATACTGTTTCAAACTTCTCAAACACACACAAACAACACACAACCTTCTCCAGGTGAGACACGACATGTGTGTTATGTGGTGTTGTTTGTGTATCTCTGATCAAAGGCGCGACAGTTGTTGTAACTGGTTACAGATGAAAGCATGCCGCCAGGGGTTCAACAACACACCCGCGCCCGTGTTTAAAGCCCATCCCGTGGTCGCTACTCACCCAGATTCACTTCTGTTTACTCCGCGTTCTCTCACTTCTCACTGCGTTTCCTGGTTCCGACGTTTCCTCCGCTTTCTCTCTGCACGGGCGCAAAGCGTTTCCACGCCCCCCTGCGTGAACGCCGCAGATCTGCACGCCATCGCGACCGACGTCCCGACGCAGCCCAGACGATCCCAGTGCGATGAAGATCTGCGACGTTTGCCGCGCAGACGCGAACTCCCAGGATCAGCTGAGGGTGACGTCACAGGGCCTCCCCCGTGACCGCGTCCGGATGGGAGATTCCCAACCAGCGCGCGTGTACGCTCGTGACTTTGCGCTTCGCTCTTTAATTTGCGGCGACAAGGGACAGAGACAGTATAGCCATAATAAAAAATTAAATAAACATTTAAAATTACACTAAATAGTGTGCATTATTCCTGGGTACTTGGTTTGGGACATGGCCTTTATTTCTATTTGTGCTGCGTATGTACTGTAACCTACAGTCGATCTTCGTTGCAATGTTTTATTTAAACACTAGATGGCACTAAAGTCCCTCTTGTAAATTGAACCCTCTTAAATAGGGCCTCGAATACAATTATTAATACATTTATATAAACTCATAAACGTTCATATGGACTTTATATTATATACTAATATACTTTTAGATGCTTTATATACATTTATTTAGCATTGTATACCGAGTAAGATGTTCTGTGCCTATTTAATCTGAGTAAACACTAGTAATGTTTGCTACGATTCCAATTTTAATTTAATAAATCGACTATAATAATAATATAAATGCGGTATTTTACTGATTGCCCAGTGAGCAGCTGGTTAAACGTATAAAAAGGTGCCTGTACTGCATTACAGGAGTATTGTGCCCAATATGTGGCTACAGGAGAACTGAATCTTTAGAGTCGACTTTGATTCCTGATTCAGAATCGACTCTATTCCATAATTTTTTTTAAAAATAATTATATACATGAATTAATCAATTGTATAGTTTTATGTCGCCTAAACGTGCAATCCTTTATCCCAAATATAAAATATATTTCTCAGAAATCTTTACCTACAGTTAATTAGGCCAAAATGTTTTCCCCAATTTAATTATGAGTAATACGAGGTCACGTGATCGTGCAATCAATTAAGTCTAATATGCGATTAATTAAATATGGTCTAACTTTTTTAGTCATATGGAAGTGTCTACACACACTCAGGGTCGTCCACGTGTGAAACACGTGCGTTTGGAAAAACGTGAGTCACGTTTCTGTAATGCGCAGAAACCCTGGATCAGAATTTGAGCGAGATGATTCGTGTAGTATCTTCTGATTAAAAAGTTATTTCATTGTGTATGCAGGATTTTGCCAGAGGAAACATGTGAAGAGCAGATGGAAATGAGGTTTCAGAAAGAACCCTGGTGTTGAACATGAGGAAATCCGTGAATTAAATCAGAATTAGAGAAGAATTTTGGCTCCAGGGAACAAAATCTTTTCCAGTTCATTTCTTTAACGAGTAGCTGTGGACCTGTTAGTATGTGTGTGTGTGTGTGTGTGTGTGTGTGTGTGTGTGTGTGGAGGGGGGTTTGCTCAGGAATGAAGCGTCTGATGCGCAGAAAAGGGGAAAAAAAAGCCTCTGGGGGTCTGGTTCTTATTGGCTAGAGACAAACTTCATGAGTATCTGATTGGTTCCACACTGGATTCCTAGGGTTTGATGGACAGCAGAAGACGAGAGAAGGTCTCACAGGTTCTCAAACTGAGAGACAGGGCTGGATTTAGAGACTCGTTCCATCAGGGTTGCGCATCGTTGAGTTTGTGGATGTTTGTTGTGAACTTCTGGATCAGTCCTACTTGGAGTCAGAAGTCGTGTAGTGGGTTGAAAGCTTCTCCACACACACACACACACACACACACACACACACACACACACACCTGTGCGTTATCAGTTAGATCAGAGGAAGATGCTCCTTCCTGCGCTCCTGGCCGTCTGGACTTCCCTGGAGCTCGGTTTGGGTTGCCAGCTCCCCACCCAGTGGAGACCCCTGAGCGAGGCTTGTCGCGCAGAGCTCGCTGAGATCATCGTGTACGCCAAGGTGCTGGTTCTTCACCCCGAGCCGCACTACGCGCGGGGTTACGCCGCCGGTCACCCGTACGAGTACGAGCGCGCTGATGTGGACGCGCTGCTCTACACGGCGGAGGTGGAGATGTTGTGTGACCAGGCGTGGGGCAGCATGCTGGAGGTCCCCACGGGCTCGCGCCTCAACGTCACTGGCCTCGGATACCTGTCGTGCCAGTCGCACGCGGTGATGGAGAACTACTCCTACATTTTCTTCCTCAGGTCAGTTCAGGTGTGTGTGTGTGTGTGTGTGTGTGTGTGTGTGAGATGCATGACTGGAAAGATGAAAGTAAGTTGGGGGTCAAGAGGTCATTCTATAAAATGTAACCTATATCACCAGATTCCAGGAGAACGTTTGGAAGAAGTACTGATTCAGATTTCCTTCAAATGAAGGACTGAATAGGAAAAGCTTTATTTCTGCTTTGTAAGCAATTTATTAGGTCAGGGTCACCTTGGATCTGGAGTTTATCCCAGGAACACGCTGTGGTGGAGCTCCAGTCACACCTGGAGCAATTTATAAAGGCTTTTGTGGGATGGGATGAAACTGGAGATTGTTTAGGAAGCCCACATAGATACGGAGAGAACCTGTGAAACGCCACACAGACACGGGAGAACCTGTGAAACTCCACACAGACAGTAATAAAAAGCTCTCGAACCAGGAGCTATGAGAAGTTTGCTCCCTTACCTTTTGTTCATGCTCTCGTGTGTGTGTGTGTGTGTGTGTGTGTGTGTGTGTGTGTGTGTGTGTGGCTATGCTCTTATAAACTAGGATGGATGAAAATTATAACCTCCTCCCCCACGGAGTTAACTACCAAGACGCCATCTTCCCCGACACCCAAGAGAACCGACGCATGTTCTCCAGCCTGTTCCAGTTCTCCAACTGCTCCAGCATACACACATTTCACAGCTTCAGTCCTGATTGGGAGCACCAGGAGGATCACAGGGTAAGACTTTCTCTCTCTGTCCATCTCTTAAAATCTCTTTTAAAGGCTTCTCAAAAGGAGCTCTCCTTGTGATTAAGAGCGTCAGACTTAAACTCGGTGCACACTTTTCTGGCCGCAAGATTCAGACGTGTCTTCAACAGACTCTTTACACTTTCATACACACAAAAACACACAATGTTCTTGTGGGTCAAGGAGTCCCATTTGAATGATGTGCAGAAATTGTATTCATTTCTTCTTTTTCTTCTTTCGGCTTCTTCCATTAGGGGGCTCCACAGGGGATCATCCGTCTCCATACCCCTCCTGTCCTCTACATCTGCCTCTTTCACACCAACCACCTGCATGTCTTCTCTCACCACATCCATAAACCTCCTCCTTGATCTTCCTCTTTTCCTCCCTCCTGGTGGCTCCATCCTCAGCATTCTCCTACTGATATACCCCATGTCCCTCCTCTGCACATGTCCAAACCATCTCAATCTCGCCTCCCTCACCTTGTCTCCAAAACGTCCTACATGTGCTGTCCCTCTAATAAACTCATTTCTAATCCTGTCCATCGTCGTCACTCCCAACAAACATCTCAACATCTTCAGCTCTGCTACCTTTTCTTTATTAATTTCTAAGCTTTTTTGCAGCACCTTCCTCTGAGAGTGAAACATGTATAAACAGAAAAGTAAACTAACTGACTTTAACCTACATAATGGAGAAACCTTTAAAAACCGAGACCAGTTTCATGTCTTTCATCATCAGCGGTCACTGATATTACAAGCACAGGGGTGTATTGTTTATAGCTTGAATATCTTATCAGGCATTGATAAATACGTTTCGCTGGATGGATAGATGGATGGATGGATAGGGGGAAGATGGACAGACAGATAGATAGATAGATAGATAGATAGATAGATAGATAGATAGATAGATAGATAGATAGATAGATGGAAGGATGGATGGATGGATGGATGGATGGATGGATAGGGGAAGATGGACAGACAGATAGATAGATAGATAGATAGATAGATAGATAGATAGATAGATAGATAGATAGATAGATAGATAGATAGGGGAAGATGGACAGACAGATAGATAGATAGATAGATAGATAGATAGATAGATAGATAGATAGATAGATAGATAGATAGATGGATGGATGGAAGGATGGATGGATAGATAGATAGATAGATAGATAGATAGATAGATAGATAGGGGAAGATGGACAGACAGACAGACAGACAGACAGATAGATAGATAGATAGATAGATAGATAGATAGATAGATAGAATAGATAGATAGATAGATAGATGGAAGGATGGATGGATGGATAGGGGAAGATGGACAGACAGATAGATAGATAGATAGATAGATAGATAGATAGATAGATAGATAGATAGATAGATAGATAGATAGATAGATAGATAGGGGAAGATGGACAGACAGATAGATAGATAGATAGATAGATAGATAGATAGATAGATAGATAGATAGATAGATAGATAGATGGATGGATGGAAGGATGGATGGATAGATAGATAGATAGATAGATAGATAGATAGATAGATAGATAGATAGATAGATAGATAGATAGATAGATAGGGGAAGATGGACAGACAGACAGACAGACAGACAGATAGATAGATAGATAGATAGATAGATAGATAGATAGATAGATAGATGATAGATAGATAGATGGATGGAAGGATAGATAGATAGATAGATAGATAGATAGATAGATAGATAGATAGATAGATAGATAGATAGATAGATAGATAGATAGGGGAAGATGGACAGACAGATAGATCGATAGATCGATAGATAGATAGATAGATAGATAGATAGATAGATAGATAGATAGATAGATAGATAGATAGATGGATGGATGGATGGATGGATGGATAGGGGAAGATGGATAGATAGATAGATAGATAGATAGATAGATAGATAGATAGATAGATAGATAGATAGATAGATGGATGGATGGATGGATGGATAGATGGATAGGGGGAAGATGGATAGATAGATAGATAGATAGATAGATAGATAGATAGATAGATAGATAGATAGATAGATAGATAGATAGATAGATAGATAGATAGATAGATAGAAAGAAAGAAAGAAATCTGGGCACATCCAATTTGGATAAATACTGAAAATTGACTGCAAAATCTATGAACATCTCTAAATTTCCATGGCAAAAATGGCGAAGTCGTTCTTTTCAACGAGGCACCGATTTCACAATTATCCTTCCTACATGTTAAAACTGTAATTGGTTAGTCACAAAGCCTTATTACTGAAAGCAGGCAGTTCCTGGCCATGCTTAAGTCTGGCTTGTGAGATTAAAAGCATCACAGTAAGGGGCAAGAAAATCCCAGCTCTCCAAAAGCCCCTAGGTGGACTGGGGCCTCAAGAGGGTTCGACTAACATTTTTCTATTTACAACTAAAGTAAAAGGGGCCCACAGAGACCACAGTAAAAAAAGACTTCCTCCAGGATTTTTCTGAAGGTTAACAGCTCTACCTTGTAACCTTTTTCTGAAAGGGGAATTCTTTGTTGGAGCGTAGGATTCTTCAGGCTTCTCTCAGTGGTGTAGACCCTCATTCAGCTTAGTAGTAAAACTGAGTTTGGGGACATGCTGAAGAATTTCAAAACCAGAGATTTTTGTTCTCAGCTTCAGAGACACATACAGTATATATGATACAATATATGGACAAAAGTAGTAGGATAGCTGACCAGGTGTTCAGGTTGTGGTTCCTCCTCAAACTGTTAGCACAAAGTTAAAAGCACACGATTGTATAGGATGTCTAAGAATGTGCTGACATGACATTTTCCATTGACTTGAGCAAGCGGACCCACACCTGTTCCAGCATGAAGATATGCTTTAAATCGGTTGAAGTGGAAGATCTCCCGCTATAGAGCTCTGACCTCGAACTCGATTTAACACCTATGGGATGATTTGGAACAGTGAACCGCATGCCTCCTCACCTCACCTACCTTGTTTACTAACACCCTTGTGCCTGAATGAGCACAAGCCTCCATAGGCACACTCCAAACTCCAGTGAAACATCTCCCCAGAATGGTGGGAAAGTGATTATAAGAGCAAACAGGGACTACAAATCCATATCTTTTGAACATCCTGTGAGTGGCATTACATCTAGACAGCTACAGCTTCAACTCAGATCTTATCAGAAGATTTTATGGAGGCAGCAGGCGCAAGTGCAGGTTGTACAAACCTGCACTTGCGTCTGCTGCCTCCATAAAATCTTCTGATAAGAAAGTCTGGCCTGTGATTCGATCTCTGCAGTGCAAATGATTTTAAAATATTGATCTTATCAGTGGTTGAAGGCTTGTGAGAACATGATATAGCTCTGTGTGTGTGTGTGTGTGTGTGTGTGTGTGTGTGTGTGTGTGTGTGTGTGCACTCATTGCACTGCATAACTGTTACTGGCAACAACTAACCATGTTGCCTCCAGGTATAACAGGCCTGAACCTGCTCAGGATGTTGAGTGAGTTGAGTGATCATTAGCGTTTACGTCTGGTCATTACATGAGTCGAGAGTCTGGAGTGTATTGTTTTAAGAGCTCTACATGTTTTCCTGCTGTCTGATTAAATGGTGCTGACACACTTTTTTCTGCTGTGGATCCTCTCACTATCTGGATTGGCCTGATTCATCTTGATAAGGCTTCTACTGTGGATTCCCCAAAAACAACTTGGTTTTATCTGGAAATTGTACATTTATAGCAAAAAAACATCTGCTGGAATCATTCCAGACTTTATATACCATTAAATTTGTATGTGCACTTTTTTAAACATCCTGTTCCACATTTCTCGGAAATGGATCCATTTTTGTGGAGATTTGTGCTCGTTCATACACAAGGGTGTTAGTAAAGTCAGGTACGGATGCAGGTGAGGTAACAACGTTCAACGTTCATCTATAAAACTATAGAAAACTATTGCCGGAGATCTTCCACTCCAAACCATGTAAAGCTTATCTTCATGAAGCAGGTTTTTGGGTCTCCTGGTTCAAGTGAAGGGAATATTTCAAGCCAGAACTTTTTAGGTTCTTAGGTTTCCCAATACTTTTGTCCATATAGTATATTGCGGTCATACTGAACACTCTTTCAAACATTTCGCATCACACGATCCGTCATCGCCCAAAAGAGAATGGGTTTCCCTTGAGTTCTAGTCTGGTTCCTTGTAAGGTTTCTTGCTGTCTCAGGGAGTTCTTAGCTTCAATGCAATGCAGATGATGCAGCGAGCAAGTGGTGATCATGGTGAGTCAAAACTCCCTGAGATGGCGTGAGGAAGAAACCTTTGAGAGGAACCTCATCCTCATTCATAGTGGATCTAAATGTCTATTGTTCAACGTGATGTAAAACTGATATCATCTACTGATATAAATAATGTTACTCAAACTATTACTGATAAAACCCCAAAGCATAAGCTGCTATATCCAGGAAATCTTTCCCATGGTAGAAAACCATTGACTCCTACTATAAATAATAATAACACATCTGTCTCCTCACAGAAAACGACAGCGTGTCAATGCTTCTACATATTTTAGCATATATTTCTGTATTGCATTGGACATAAAATTCCCAGGACATTATTATTATTACCCTGTTATTTAAAGCTCCTTCTGCCTGGTCATTTCATGCTTCTTGAAGATCAAGATTATCTCTGGAGAGTTGATTATCCGTATAAACGGATAATAATTCTTCTTATTCTTCTTCTCTTCTAAGCATGCAGGCACGATGAATTTAAAACAGATTCAAATCCACAATTTCTCTTACTATTTCAGGAGGTCTGGGAATTAATTGTAACCAGATGTTTAGCCATAAATTATACAAAAAAATCACTAAGATGTAAAATAATTTACACAGGAAGTCAGAATTTTACGCCCATTACACCTATATGGTCAAGTAAAGTATTGGGACCGATGATTTTTCCGCCCTACATGGTTGTTCAAAAAGTTTTGTTTACAAGAAAGTACTTTATTTATCTATGTTTACACACAATCACCTTCAAAATAGTCCTCTTGCACAGCCACTTCTGGAACGTGTCCCAGAAGTCTTCTTTTCTAAGAGTATCCAGTATCCAGCATCCATTTGTGCTGGATCTCCACAACGGCGTCAGAACGGCGACCTTAAAGCCGGATCATCATCTTCGGGAAAGAAGGCAAAGACCGCAGTAGCCGAATCTGGCCAGCAGGGTGGGTGCGGAAGTGAGATCATCTCTGACAATCATCATGCACAAGTTGCCTAATAGTTTCAAGATTTTTGGGGGCTGAGCTTGTTGAAGGTTTTCCTGATCTCTCATCGTCTACTATGAGACGGCACATATAAACATATGTACAACCACAGTGCATTAAACACACACTTGTCTCAGAAAGAGGGCGAAAGTAATCAAGAGATCAGCTGGGCATTCAGTCAGGAGACTCAGGGACTCAAAAGCAGCTGGAACATCTCACAAGTCAAGTCCACGTGCGCAACTACACACACACACACACACACACACACACCAAGCTGTGTGAGTGCAAGAGGGTGCGAGTCGGATTAATGCCCAGTGGGGTGACAGAAAGATGTTCTACAATATCCTGACACTAATCCGCTTGATCTTAAAAGGAACAAGACAGCGTTTCTTTACCCTAATCTACATCACATCTGTACACAGGCCTGATATCCACAGAGAGCAATCCTGAACGAGAAACTCTCCGAGAGCTATTTGTAGAGGCTAGATAATTTGTCCTTTCGTAGATCCGACTTCTACAGCGATATTGTCACGTGACGTTCTATAAATTGTCGCGCCAGGAATAATTTGAGGAACCATAAACCTTGTTTTCATTTATTTTATTGATAATATACAGGCAGTTGTTGAATTTCCATCAGAATACATTTTAAAAACATGGTGGTATAATACACATACTCACATAACACACATGTTTACTACCTTTAGTAGTATTCGAGTGTCTTTATTTTGTGTCTGAGTAGGAATGTAATAATGGACAAAGGGATTGCGACACCTGACTTTTCCAGCAATATGTGGTTCTTCCCTAAAATGTTGGGGATTGCCATTGTAAAGTATGTGGTGACATGAAACGTTCCCTTCACTTGAACTAGGAGACCCAAACCTGTTCCAGCATGACAGTGCTCCTGTGCACAAAGCCTGCTCCATGTAGATTTGATGTACATGGATTAGAAGTGTGTGGAAGATCTCCTGCTGTAGAGTTCTGACCTCAACCCTATTGAACATGATGAATTGGAATGCTGACTGCACCCCAGGCCTCCTCACCTTCTCACCTACATCACTACCTGACTTTACTAACACCCTTGTGGCTGAATAAGTGGCACGAAATCCAATGGAACACCTTCCCAGAAGAGTGGTGGTTATTATAACAGCAAATGGGGAATAAATGTGGAATGGATTGTTCAAAAAGATGTATATAACCAATGGTATTCTTAGGTGTCCACAATCTTTTGCCTATCTAGTGTAGCTTTATTGCCTTGGTCCTGGAAAAACATTACTGACCCCATGGCTGACCCCTTACCCCTCCGAGCTATGATCTGAAGGAAGAGCAGAAAATCTCTGACTCTACTAGACAGAAGAATTTAGATTTACAGCTTAATGAAAGAAATGCTTTCGAGCCTTAAGAATAAATGGTTCCTTCCTGCCCCAGTCGCGGCTCTTAATGTGTGTGACCACACTGACGTCATAAAACTACCCTGTGTTCCCTTTGCACCCGTTCACATAGCGGGAAGATGTGATTGTAGGAAAAACTGTGAGTGATGCATCACTGCCCTGTCAGTTACCCTGTCAGGGATAGTGGGGTAACATGTTTGTGTTGTTCTGTTCAGGCATGTGGAGGTTAGAGGTCATGTCCTGAAGAGACACGAGGTTATGCTAACAGGTGTTCTCACTCTTAAACAGATGGCGCTTTTGGGAAAACAGTCATCCGGACTGTTGCAAAATGATTAGCACACACACACACACACACACACACACACACACACACACACACACAAAACTGTGTGTAAACACAAAAAATCCGGTATGGTGGTTTATGGGGACCACAGGGTGGCGTGATTTGATCTTCTGTTACCCGAAAGTTGTTATTTTTATATCATTTATTTTATCTGTATTTATTAATCCTATACAGACACACTTTATTTTATACTTTATTCAAGAATGAGTTTTTATCCATTTATAGCTACATTAAATGTTGTGGAATTTCCATTGACAGCATTTGGCAGCCATCCTTATCCTTATCCAACCAACAATGAACTAATCTCATTTACTGAGCAGTTGATTGTTCAAGGCCTTGCTCAAAGGCCCAACAGGTTTGGTGGTGCTGGGATTTGACCTCATGACCAGTGAGCTACCATTTCCACACGAAAAAGGGAACCTGTTCTCATCTACACTTATATTCATGACTAAAAAGACCTTTAATGATCTTATTTATACAAATGAGCAGTTGATGCCCAACAGTGACGGTGCGGGGATTTGAACTCCCAACCCTCTGATCAGAAGTCCAACACTGAGCTATCACTCCCACACAAAAAAGAAAAACCCGTCCTCATCTATGGGCAGAGTTGAGGGATACGAGCCTTGCTGTGGCTGCTTGGTGGTGCTGGGATTTGAACCAATGACCTTCTGATCAGAAGTCCAACACCTTAACTACTGAGCTACTACTTCTCTGGAAAGCAGCTCTGAAGTTAAAACAGAAGTAAAACCCAAAAGTTGATGAAAAACCAGAAGGCCCTAAATCTGTCCTCAAGACTGGAACTGGAGACTTCTTCCATTAATGTTCATTAACTTCACACTATATCACAGAATAGCATCTGTTTAGTTTGTTCTACTGTAGAACTGATGATAGATATTAGAACCAACATGTTCACCTGACAGGACTACTTCAGATCTCACACAAGGGGTGTGTCTGTGTGTATGTGTGTGTGTGTGTGTGTGTGTGTGTGTGTGTGTGTGTGTGTGTGTGTGTGTGTGTGAAGACAGGTGGAGGTGATTATCCATGCGAAGAAAGAACAGAGATAATGAATGCTTTCGTGTAGTTCAGATGAAGCGTCCTGTGGGAAACGACTTGTTTGACGCAGCTAAAAGGAGTCACTCTTTCAGCACAATAACACAACACACAGCAGCGACTCACAGCACTCTGACATACACACACACACACACACTGTGTTGTGGAGAAGAAGAACGGTTACTCTAGTATAAATTCGCACTCACCCCTATCAGAAAGATGAGCTGTTACAGAGTTTTTTTGCATTGCGCCTCGTAGGGTGAGACTCCTGTAAGAAGATGTTTATTAGTATTTATGGAAGGAGTCTCCAGTTTCAGCGCTTCAGCTGTAGCTGCAGGTTTCTTTGCAATTGAAGGCTTTCGATATTCCTCTGGTGACTTTTACATTTCCAGAGCAACTTATCTGATTTATAAAAACTGAGCAGGAGGTCTTGCACAGAAGCCCAGCAGTGGCAGTATGATGGTACTGGGATTTGAACTCATAGCCTTTTGATCAGAAGTCCAACATTTTAACCAATGAACTACATCTTACACTAATGGTTTGACATGCTGCTGTAGGAACATAATCAGGTTATGGATGTAACAGAAACTTCACACTGGCTCATTGTTCTTTTTCGTATAAGTGTATATACGCTTTTTCATTTGTCTGTTGTGATGAAGATCACAATAAATATCACATTACCACAAGAATCTTTCCAGCTGTAGAAACGTGGATTAATAAGAAGAATTCTGATTCAGAGCACCAGCATTATTCCAGCCCCAAATGTCATTACAACAAACCAAATCCATAATGAATAAGTTAATCAATTAATTAGTGAATTATAGATGAATTGATCCCTTTAGTTAGTTATTTTATTCACGTTCATCCATTTATTTGTTTATTTATTTATTCTTTTATTCTTACGTACTAATTTATTTCTCCATTAATTGATTGATTTCTTTCTTACATATGAACATTAGAATGCTTTATTCTTTTCTATTTTTAAATATATAAAACATTTTTTTCATTATCGTTTTGCACCAAGAAACAATTACATTGGCCCCTCCCAATGGCTCCGCCCTCCAACCACAATGCTCCACCCCCATACCATACAAATCATTTACAACCTTCCATAAACAAAAGTTTAAACACATTCAACAATCATTGGCTGAAATTCCTCGATTAATTTACACTAAACAGTCGTTTCTGATTTCATCATATTTTCTTTTTTGTTCTACTTTTCTATGCTAATATTTCGTAGCTGAAATGTGCCGTGTTTTTGCGCTCGTGATATGGCAGCGACGGGAAACCAGTTTACAAAACATATACTAGTTAATAGCACACCTTTATGTTTGACTTTCTTTTTCTTATCCTCTTTTTTATTTTTTACACTACTGAGCCCCTGATGGCTTTCACCTTTTTTAACACTTTTATTCCAGTTAAACATCGACAACATTCCCTGCCAGATAATCGGAAGTAACCAGAATACATTAAAATAGCAAAATAATAATAATAATAATTATTATTATAATAATTATAATAATTATAATAATAATAATACTCGTTTGGTCAGGGGCGAAGGTGAGTTCGGTGGTAGGACAGTGGGCGCTCACTGGCGCCCCCCTGCTGGTTGCACTCTAGGCGACCATCTAATTTACCTATGCCTCGAAATAGTGCCTCACAATAAAAAGTAATGATGATGTAATGTGAACCTTTCTCTATTTGAACATGACAAAATTATTGGCACCCTAAAAGATGCTCGGGTGCAATAATGGGAGTTTGATTTATAATTGCTCCACCGTTTCAGAGAGAGAGAGAGAGAGAGAGAGAGTCCTTTGTTGCCATTGAAACCTTATTTGCGACGACTCCACCCTCGTTCGGTTTGGCTCCCTTCTCTGCTTGAGATTGAGCAGTCTTGGCTCAGTCGCAATGTTTTCTGTCTTTTTCAAAAACCAGCCATTTGTGCCTTCCTCATCCTCCTTCCTGTTTCTCTTTCCCTCCGTCTGTTCCAGTGTCCTGTGGGTGCTTCAGTTGTGTTTTCATCACAGCTTGGACCACTGAACATAACAGGCTGTGTTTGGCCTGCGAAATGGCCTGGAAAGTGCATGCACACACACACACACACACACACACACACACACACACACACACACACACACAGTGGGAGGAGACGATGATTCATTAAGAAAAATAAGTAATTGGGTGTTTGTCGAGCGCAGGCTGTGACAAAAACATGACCACCAGAAGCGTGTTTGCGTATTCTGACCAGCTGTCTAGCCTCGGGAGCCGTAGAGTCATGTCCAAAATTATTGGCACCCTCCGAGAGAATGGGGATAAAGATGAGGGTATAAAAAGCAAACAATGCCCCAAAATCTTTTCCAACGTTCGTCTGGAGAAAATAATCAAATCGAAACTGGAAAGTGTGTATTTGTCCATGCTGTTTGCTTCTCACTCATTCACACGGCTTTTGTGTACGTCGCTAAGCCAGAAGTCACCCACAGAGACCTGTTGCTGTTTGTTGTTAAAGCAGCAGGTCTTCTGTTTAAACAGCAGAAACACTGCTCCAGCAGGTGGCTGTTTCCTCTAAGGCCATCTTTTTCTCTTTCCTCGCTCCCATCCTCACTCACCTCTTCTGCTCATGTCCTCTTTTTTTATGCAAGAAAAACTCAAATGACCATCCATGAATGTGACCAAGCACAAAATTTTCACTTCTTTTTAAACCTTTATAACCTCTTTATCTCTGAAAAGCTGCTTTGAGATGATGATGATGAGGAAAATGCTACACAAATAGAAATGAATTCAATTGAAAATGTATACGGTCCTCAGGAAGATGGGAATAGGACACAGATTTGGTTGTGGATTTTAGTTTTGCTGGGTCCAAATAAGACTGGGAGACATGGCGGTACAGTGGGCGCTTTATTTTATAAGTAAGTGTACATATGTGGCATTTGGCAAATGTAATTGTCATTTATACAACTTAGCAGTTGAGGGTTAGGGGCCTTGTTCGAAGGCCCAACAGCTTGATTGTGCTGGGATTTGAACTTATAACCATTTGATGAAAAGAACACTTTAACCACTGAGCTACCACTTCCTACACGCTCAAAGTACTTGTGAAAAGAAAGTCATGAGGCTTTCAGGTGTGCTGATGATCCCATTACCATGCACTCCAACATGGATTCTAACCATCTCCACTTTCATCTCTATCTTTTTCTCTCCCAGTTGCTGTGTTCGTCCGTGCAGCAGGTGCTGTTTGAAGAGGAGGAGCGTGCGGGCCGTCTGCAGGAGCGCGTCACTGAACTGGAGAAGAAGAACCAGAAGCTGAAGGAACGGGTCGGGAAGCTGAAGCGATCGCTTCGCAAAGAGCGTAAAACGAGCAGCCGTTACGAACGTGAGCTTCAGGAGCTCCAGCAGCGTCAGAGCGCCATCAAGAAGACTTCAGAACATCACCTCAACTCCATCGCTCCTCCACACAGGCTGTCACGCCACAAATACACACACACGCTGTGAACACACTCAACATCATCCGGACTTGACACTGCTGGACAGTATCTTTTTCTTTTCTTTTTTCTTTTTGAAGTAGAGTAGAGAGGGTGAAAAACTGCTCACCCTTAGCATTGAAGGAACGCAAGAGATTTTAGATCGTACGTTTATTCATTTATCTTCAGAGTTGTAGTAGATTTGGAGCGTTTACTGGGACCACTGGATGAGGTGGGATTACACCCAGGACATCAAAGGGTATCATACACACTGTGTTTTTGGGAGTTGGGAGAAAACCTGGAGAAAACATACACTATATGGACAATAGATTGTGGACACATGAGCATTAGATGTACTTTTTGAACATCCGATTCCACATTTAGTCTCCATTTAATGTTATACATGTAATGACCATGTTCCATTCTTCTGTGAAGATCTTCCAATAGATTTTGGAGAGTGTTCATGGAGATTTGTGTCAATTCAGCCATGTGTTAGTGAAGTCAGGTACTAATGTAGGTGAGGTGAGGAGGCCTGGGGGTCCAGTCGGCGCTCACATTCATCCCGAAGGAGTTAAAACTATGAGATTAGAGCTCTTTAGAAGGCCACTCCAACCCATGTAAAGCAGATCTTCATGCACAGGGCTTTGTGCACAGGGGTATTGTCATGCTGGAACAGGTTTGGGTTTTCTAGTTCAAGTGAACGGAAAATTGCTCGTGCACCAGAATACGTCCTATACAACTGTGTGCCTTCGACTTTGTGCTAACAGTTTAGGGAAGAACCACATATGGCTGGAAAAGTCAGGTGTCCCAATACTTTTGTCCACATAGTGTATGTAATCATAAGGAAAAGGAACCAGGAAGTCTGGGAATTTTACACATTTCCATTCTGTTTATTACCACTTAAAGGAAAAAAGATTTTAACAGTGAATAAAAACACAATGTATATATATATATATATATATATATATATATATATATATATATATATATATATATATATATATATTATATTTTCTTTTTCTTTTTCTTTTGAAGTAGAGTAGAGAGGGTGAAAAACTGCTCACCCTTAGCATTGAAGGAACGCAAGAGATTTTAGATCGTACGTTTATTCATTTATCTTCAGAGTTGTAGTAGATTTGGAGCGTTTACTGGGACCACTGGATGAGGTGGGATTACACCCAGGACATCAAAGGGTATCATACACACTGTGTTTTTGGGAGTTGGGAGAAAACCTGGAGAAAACATACACTATATGGACAATAGATTGTGGACACATGAGCATTAGATGTACTTTTTGAACATCCGATTCCACATTTAGTCTCCATTTAATGTTATACATGTAATGACCATGTTCCATTCTTCTGTGAAGATCTTCCAATAGATTTTGGAGAGTGTTCATGGAGATTTGTGTCAATTCAGCCATGTGTTAGTGAAGTCAGGTACTAATGTAGGTGAGGTGAGGAGGCCTGGGGGTCCAGTCGGCGCTCACATTCATCCCGAAGGAGTTAAAACTATGAGATTAGAGCTCTTTAGAAGGCCACTCCAACCCATGTAAAGCAGATCTTCATGCACAGGGCTTTGTGCACAGGGGTATTGTCATGCTGGAACAGGTTTGGGTTTTCTAGTTCAAGTGAACGGAAAATTGCTCGTGCACCAGAATACGTCCTATACAACTGTGTGCCTTCGACTTTGTGCTAACAGTTTAGGGAAGAACCACATATGGCTGGAAAAGTCAGGTGTCCCAATACTTTTGTCCACATAGTGTATGTAATCATAAGGAAAAGGAACCAGGAAGTCTGGGAATTTTACACATTTCCATTCTGTTTATTACCACTTAAAGGAAAAAAAAGATTTTAACAGTGAATAAAAACACAATGTATATATATATATATATATATATATATATATATATATATATATATATATATATATATATATATATATATTTTCTTTTTTTCTTTTTTCTTTGTATTTTCTTTTGTACACCAGCCAACATTTTTTTTTAATAATTTTAGAAATTATTATTCATTAATAGTAAAAAAAAAAAAAAAATGTATACAGAAAATTGTAAATATCATCAGCCTTGCCTTCAATCTTCATATTTTTCCGGATGTTTTTTTTTGGTCAATGGTAATTTTAAATCATATAAAGATAAAAAAAAACAAAAAAAACAACATGACTCTTTAGGATTTTTTCATCCTCATCCTGCTTTTTAAATGTAGTGGAGATTGACCTGACCATAAGATTGGTATCTCCACATTTAGTCACTATATGCTGTTATTAAAACCCCAGAAAGATGTTTCCCATCCACCAGACACTTATCACCATTATTATCATCCAAGCAATGGTCAATATTGTTCTTATCAACCAGACACTTATCACTACGTTCCAATCAATCAAACATTGATCGCTATTGTTCCCATCAATTATCCCATCATTAATCATCATGGTTTGCCACCAACCAATCACTAATCCCTATTGTTCTTATCAACCAATATATAGTAAGCATTTTTTGCTGCCAACGAATTATTAATCACTATTGTTATCAATCATTACGCAGCAATTTTGCCACCAACCAATCACTGATCGCCACTGTTCTAATCTACGACTGTTTCTGCAAATAACGTAAATACAATTCTTAGAAAGATTTAGATTTATTTTTTATAATAAAGATAAATTTAAAACATATTTGCTAATTTTTAATATCTTGCTACATTTGCACCTGCTTACCCAATCAGATTTAATGGCCCTCTATTGTTGCAGTTCTCATTTATGACCACTAGGTGCACCAATGACACTATAGAAGCTAAATTAAGTTACTAGTTCACATATATTAAGTTGATAAAACCCTCAATTAAATATTGGCTTATATCTGTCAAATAGCGGGTCCCTGGTGGTCTAGTGGTTAGGATGCGGCACTCTCACTGCTGCAACCCGGGTTCGATCCCCGGTCAGGGAACCAACCCCAGCCACTCTTAGTGCCGGTCCCAAGCCCGGATAAATGGGGAGGGTTGCGTTAGGAAGGGCATAAAAAACGTGCCAAATCAAACATGCAGATGATCCACTGTGGCGACCCCTAATGGGAGAAGTCAAAAGAAAGTAGTATCTGTCAAATAACAGAACAACTATATGGCCAAATTGTGTGTGCACCTTACTATAAGATTTCCCATCCCGTTCCCATTTGCTGTTATAATAACCTCAACTCTTCTGGGAAGATTTTGTGCTCATTCAGCCACAAGGGTGTTAATAAAGTCAGGTGCTGATGTAGGTAAGGTGAGGAGACCTCTGGTGCGGCCAACGTTCACATTCATCATCTTCTAAGGGTCAGATTGAGAGCTCTAGATCAGGACACTCAAAACCTTCCACTCTAACCCATGTAAAGCATATTTTCTTAAATAGCTTTTGTGCACAGGGGCTATGTCATACTGAAACAGGTTTGGGTCCCCTACTTCACATGAAGGGGAAAATGCAATGCTTCAGCATCCAAATGCAGCCAATACAATTGTGAGCCTCCAAGTTTGTGGTGACAGTTTGGGGAAGAACCACATGGCTGGAAAAGTTTCCCAAATTCTTTTTGTACAGATCTTCAGAACAAATATTCTGTTTTATAAATGATATTTCCAATTAAAGCAGTATTCGGTAGCATTAGTTCTGTTTGGGTGGGTCCAAGATTTATTTGCAGTATCTATAAAATGATAGACAAGAAGTGTCACCGAACACCAACAACTATTCTGGACCAGATTCCCATTTCCTAAATTAGACTTCTCAACACATGAATACACTTTTTACTAAGACCTAAACTCCAAAGATCTGTGAGCTCTGGCCTTAATCCTATTGAACACCTTTGGGATGAGGACCTGACTTTATGGTTCAATGAACACAAATCTACTGGAACATCTTCTCAGAAGCATGAAGGTTACAGAAAATTAGGATGAATGGGATGTTTCGAAAAGCACATACACTTTTAAAATCGTTTTTTGCCTTTCCTGCAGTGTGTCTGTGAGAAAGTGTCCAAAAGACAACCATGGAGAAGTTTGTTTGAGTATGAGGTTAAGGATTAGCATGAGTGTTTGGCCTCCAGCTGATCCCCTGAAGCCATGTGAGAGATCTCAAAGGCCGTGACCTTTCTGACAGTAGGAGATAATCCTTGAGGTGAAGAGCTCTTAAGAGAATGCTTCAAGTTTGCCAAGGGCTCACAAGGGTACCAGCCATTGTGTGTTTTGTTTGAGCACGTCAATGTGTAACTACTCAAGTGGATATTTAATAAAAGGTCTGTGAATTTGTCTTCGGCTTCATCTGTGATCTTGGCTGTGTTTTCACCCAGACTCTTACCAATCATTCACTGAATTCAGTCCATGATCAACTCCCAATCACCTCACGAGTTTGGAGGTAAATCGGAGCAAACTTGTCTCTTGGATGTTCCACTACAATAAACGTAAAAATAGAGTGCTGTGAAAAAGCATTATCTTATTAAATTATATTACTTTATTTATCCCGATTAATAGTTGATCACTGGACCTATCGGCTTTCAGCAAAATCCAT